>NW_026724226.1:0-5471 GCF_029784015.1 Lycium ferocissimum
TTAAAAAAATTCCCAAAGTTTTTTAAATTTTTTGTGGGAACTTATTTTCTTCAATTTACCGACTTCAAATATTCCAACGCACAAAATCGGGATATAACATGCAATATGGGCGGTAGATACGACGCGAACTCAAGGACTGGGCCCGGGGGCCCTTTGCCCAAGGGGCCCCCGCGGCGTGCGCCGCTCTCTCGGGGGCCCGGGGTCCTCCTGGGCGCCCCGAAGAATTTCGGCGGTTTGCAAGTCGGAAAATATGGGGCCCCTGGGGGCTTCCCCCCCCCCGGCAAAATCTCCCCCACACCCCGCCCCTCGGACCTCCCTTCCGGGTCCGGCCCGGCAAGAAACACCGTCCCTCAGGCCCCGGCCCCCCCTTTCCCCCGCGGATTTGGGAGGGCTGGGGCACTCAAATCTGGGGGGCGGGCGGTGGGGCCGCCCCCCGGCCCGGGTCCGGCCCGCCCCCGTGCTCCTCGGAGGGGATGGAGTGGGGGGAACCAGCCGCCCGGGGCAAAACCCCCCCGGGGCCCGGGCATGGGCCCAGCCTCTGGGGGCCCCCACCGGTTTTCTCCCGCGCGGGGACTTGCCCCCCCGGGCAACCGTCCCCTTTTCTCGGAGGTGGCGGCATGGGAATTTCGTCAAAAAGGGTCCCTTTTAAAAACCGGTTTCTACCTACGACCTAAGATCAAAAAGAAAACTTTATCCTAAATGTCCTGTAGCCTCCTTTTATAGATGTGGTGCAAAACCCCAAAAGATAAACAAGACTTACTGGGACACGGCCCGGGACATTCCAGGGACAAAAACCGTTTCCGATACCACTTTTGTCCGACCCCCCCCGTGGGGCCGGGACTAGTGGGGGGCGGGCCCCCGTCGTACCAAAGTTCAAAAACAAAACTCAAATATTTACAAAAATTTAAGGGGTTTTCCCTTGTTTTTGACAACCAAAATTTCCCCGCCTGGGAAAAATCCCAAAAGCCCCGGGGAGGCCAACTATTCACTACTATTTTTGGGGGCGACCGGGGTCCCCGTGGCGGATAACCGTTGAACATATCCCCTTTTTAAATATTTTTGAACCACATACACATATTTTTGTCGGAACACCACCAAAACCCCACGCACATGTCCAGGGCCCTCCACTCAACATAAGGGGAACCCATAGAGGGGACACCCCCGCCGTCCCTTGAATAATAATGTCTTATGTGGGGAGAAAATGTATACCAAAATATATGTAAGCCCCCGGAAGAAGGAGCACTCCGGTGGCAGAATAGATGGCCTAAGAAGGGGATCCTCAACCGAGCGGCGGTCCCGCGGGAGAAAGGGCGGCCGAAAAAAAGTGGGGAAAAATTAGTCCGAGTATGAAAAGGGAAGGCCACAAAATAGAACCTTTAAAATCTAACTATATAAACAAGCATGGGGTCAAAAACCGAACTCACCAGAAACAGTATTGTATACCCACCCATATCATCAAATCGGTTCCTTCGCTCCGGCCCCCCCGGGGGGGGACTGGGGTAAATAAATCGATATAAACATGTGTATGGTAATCATATAATCATATGCATATGCCGTACCCGGCCCTCCAGTGAGGGACTCGGTAATGAATCGTATATGTATAAATAAACGTGCCGGCCCTCTCTGGGAGGGACTGGGGGCAGAACAATGCAACAGTCCGTGCACGAATACATACCCGGCCGGGACTAGGTGGAGGACATAGTATAACATGCACGAGCAGAGTAGTGAGAGGTCATATGCATATAACAAGTAAATAACGATCCTTTTTCCAAAACTCAAGGACCAACTATATTCATCGTCATTAATTTAAACGTAAGCAGTTTCGGGTTGACCGGAATTAATAAGTATAAGTAAAAGTTATGAACTTTCGCGAACACTTTACGTATCAAACATATCATACAATTCAAGGGAACCATCAAACAACTATTGTATAGTAAATAAGACAATAGCCAAAGGCTTTCTTCAAGTTTCACAAAAATATGTCAAACGGTACGTCGTACGGAAATCTCAGACGCGTGGCCCCACCTCGGCCAAATGTGGCGGCATGCAGAATTTACGTATAATACGCTTCATGACATTACCTATTAGGGTTTTTAGGGTAACCGGATCCTATTCATGCAATTTCCGAGCACTTGGACAATTCTTGTAACTATACATAAGCATTCCTTCTAATTCTCTTGAATGAATAGTAGCTATTTTCAATCTCGGTTCCTAGAATTAGGAAAGTCCCCGGGCGTGAAATCAAGCCTACGTCTAAGACATGCCAAAGAAAGAAGGGGTAAGTTTCACCTTCACCTTCTGACGGCGTCTCACGCTCGCTTTGTCTCCAATCCCGTTTCGTCAAAATCTATGAATGGTCATCTTTACCACTATTCATGAGAATTAACATTTCAATCTTAGGTTCACGTTTGGCTACCGAAATTTCGAGTCATTTCCCTATATGTATAACGTCCCGAGGAATCATCTCGGCCGAAATATCACAACAACAACTTGCCAATCCAACACCAACAAGTATTGCAAAATACGCAATACGGCGCAACTAACCATCTTTCCGACATAACACAATAATTTCAACTCGTATTTCCAATTCAATCTCAACATATTAACCAAGATCATTACAACACAATTCGGAGGCATATCATATCATTTTCACCAAATATACATAAGATATACACAATATACAAGTTTCCTACCAAAGACATAATTCACCCACAACTTCCAATCTTTTAGCAAACATGTTCATGACATATTTATATCTTCCAACTTCATCACTGAAAATCCTAATTTGCTTCTTACTACTTTCATTTCCATATTTACATAAGTTACTACAAACTTGCATAATTTCTCATAACAACATAGCAACCATTTTTCCATGATGACAAGAATTATTATCCTTTCATTTACTTCATCATAACACACTTAACATACTAACAAACGAATTGTTTCCCCATTTCACTCTGTACCTACCGGCTACATACTAGTTTTCCAACTTTCACTAATTCATTAGGACTTTCACTTCCAACACAATTTCTACCATAACAACCACTAGATTAATACATGAATTCAAGTCATCATATACTTGCAACACATTCTATACACGGCCAACATGCATATACTTCTAGCACACCAAAATTTTCATGCTTTTCATTTATTTCCACACACTACATCATGCATACACCTTCCATATCATAACAAAAGCATAAAATTCTTACCTTTCTTCCAAGTTCCTCACTTGTCGTAGTTCCCCTTTTGCCAAGATATTTATATCAAGTTGTAGAATCTTGCACTTAGTAGTATTACAACAAATCCCAATTTTTTTCCAAGATTAAAGAGCTAGAATTTTTTTTCTTTTCTTTCTTTCCTTTCTTTCTCCCTTACCCGAATTGCTCTTCTTTTTTTCTTCTTTCAATTTCTTTTGTTTTCTTGAACATTCCATAAGATAAGATGACTTATTTATCTTATGGTCCCATAATTATCACATGGGAAATAATTTTTTCCATGGATTAGGCTATGGAACATGAAGTTAAATTCTTCAATTGGGCCTCAATCTCTTTATTATTTTGAGCCCAATTTTCCATGAATCATATTTCGCAATTTCCGAAATAAATTTTTCAAAATTCAGTTTTGCCCCTTAGGCCTTCTCCAACGTTTCCACATTCAAACTTCCGTAACCGGCATACACGTACCGAAATAAATCCAAATATGGACTCCTTCTCATAAGTCAAATTATTTCGAATTTTCCGAATAATGTCGATAAAATGATCGGATATATTCTCTTCTTCTGGGGTCCGTTTCCTCTTGTGGTGAACAGTGTCAAGCTGTGTGTTAAGATGTCCGACAAGGTTGGTAGGCTCCACTTGTCCCAGGTCCGCCGAGTCGAGCATACAAGCGTATACGATGTTTTGTTCGGAGTTGCAGACCCCGCGTACGAGTCGTGGGTATTGGGTTGTCATGGGGCCGGCTCCGTAGCCGACATGTTATTATGTTTCGTGTCACGAGTCTTATATGATGTCGATTCTATTTATGGAAAAAAAATTCTATGTATTCATTTCTTACTAATTCATAAGTTCATATGTGTAATAAGAGTTAGCGGGTTCGCTCGGTCCGAATGGCCGGGGTCGGGCGCCCATCACACCCTAGTAAGACCGGGTGTGACAAAGTGGTATCGCAGCAGGTCGATCTAAGGGTTGTACGCAAAGTCGTGTCCGAGAGAGTCCCCGTTTATGAGTGTGAAGCCGAAGCCACATTTATAAACAAGAGGCTGCGGGAGCATCTAGGAATTGTTGACCTTCTTTACGTCACCCGATCGTACGATAAAGCCAAGTCATAAGAAATAAGATTTTCCTCTTATAAACGTACGTACGATAGAAGCAGCGAATGACGCTATGGAAAGCCATAGAGGTAAGTCCCAACGCAATTATTCTCGTCACCTGAAACTCAGCACCGATGACCGGAATGTGTCATGTGGTCGTAGTTCTCGCGAGGTGTTATCGATATTTGCGACGTACGTATCCGAAATAGTAGGCATGGTGAGATTCGCGTAATGGATTTGTCAACGTAAAGAAGCGCGAAAAGAAAATACGATAAACAAAGGCAATAAGTGAGGGCCGACGTTTCTAAGAAGTTATGGATTTGGTGTGGCGATGAACGTGATCACTACCATCGAGAATCTAGAGGACCAGATGGACGTAGTCATACACACAGGAAGTAACATTCGGAAAAGAAAAGGGCAAAACAAATACTATTGTAAAAGAAAGGACGTATTACGAAACGTCTCGGGGCGTAAAGTTTCGGTTGGCTCTGAATCTCGGGAAATAAAGTAGCATACGAGGAAGGAGACGAAAATATCGGCATTAAGGCATCGAATTTCAGCAAAGTTTCGAGGTTAAGCGTGCAATAGGCGGGAGCAATTCTAGGATGGGTGACCCGGGGAAGTTTACAAGAAATTCAACATATCTAGACATATGAGACAAATGAGAAGTTGGGTTAGCGAAGGGAAACTCGATCATACGGGATGGTTGGAGACTATCGGAAGACGCGTAGGCCAGGCAGGCTAGCTTGGTGAAAGGCAGAAGTGTGTTGCCGGCACTTGGACGTGATAGGCTTGAATAACGTATGGAAGTGCATTGTAGACTAGTGGATAGTATATATAGATGAGAATGCGTACGATATTCGGAAAGGAAAGTGAGTGAGTGGATGGAAAATAAAGGGATCAAAAGTGTCGAAAAGGCGAAAAGTAGCGGTTTTCGATATGTGAGGCATAGGGTTGGAAGGAAGCCGAGGAATAAAAAAGAGATCAACAAAGACTTTATAAAGGACTCATATAAGGAACCCCTTAAAGGGCGGGGGAGAAGATGTTATAGGCTTCAAGTTCCAAAATAGAGAAGCTCATTAGTTTGGAGCCGTAATTTAAAGCATGTCGGCACTATCAAGAATACATGAAAGAAGTAGAAACAATTGGGGGGGGATTA
>NW_026724227.1:0-5825 GCF_029784015.1 Lycium ferocissimum
CCTTATTTGGTTTATTTGTCTGTCCGTATGATATGAAAAGGAAACATTGCCTATAATTCTAAGGTCCGTTTTGAAATACCTCATAATGTTATTTGAGTGTTCTTTACTATGAATGACACTAAAGTTTTTCCGAGAACGACCTACGATATATTTTTTGAAAAATTTATAACTTATGAATCCGCGATTTTGTATATAAATTCCGAACGGCTCGATACTTATTTTGAGTTTGCTAATGTTAATGAATATGTATACGAATATGAAATTAAGCGTCGAGTCCTGAAATTTATTTTTGATATGCATATGGTTTTACACCTACTCGCTCGTGCCAATGATTATGATTTCGTTACATGGGGTACCGGCCGGCTTGTAATCGTGCGCCTTACGATAAATTCGGCGAGTATGTTGTGTTTCGGTTTCCGAGACCTCGCCATGGGGTTACCGTATATGGAGTTATCTTGTGATATGGCTAATGATATGACTTGTTCCGCTGACGTGATATGTCGCGATATGATATGTGTGATATGATATGATATGTTTGGGGTTTGTACGGAGATTTGAAACCTTCTGGAGTATGTTGTGTTGTGGCACCGGCATCGGGTGGTAGCCACGTTCCGAGCGTTATGCACGATTTCGATTTGTATTATTTACATATGTCTTAGCACGGGTTTGATACTTGATTTGGTATTTTCTCTTTGTACTCATATTTCACATCGCGGTTTGGATTTACGTGCTCTATGCTTTGCATACTCGCACTTCTTTCGTATCGACCCCTTTCTTCGAGGGGTCGCGTTTCATGCCGCGTTGTGCGATTCGCGTCCGGGAGACCCGCCGTGTAGGCTACACGTTCTCCGTGTCTTGGATTGCTCCTTTTGATCCGGGAGCACGTTTGTTGGTATATATGCTCTATATGTATATATGCTTTGGTACATTTGGACTATTTGGGTACGACGGGGCCCCGTCCACGTCATATGTTTACGTTCGGAGTCCGTAGAGGCACGTAGTCATCTATGTGGGTCGAGGGTCCTATGTACATTTGTTTTGGTCGTGACTTATATCTTTATGCGGTCTGTTTGGTCCGGGAGGCCATAGCGGCCCATATGCGCATATGTATATATGTGTGTTCGGCGATGTATATTCCGCCGCCCTTCTGGCTTTGATATGGCATTTTACATCCGCGACCGCTTAAATTGATATTTATTTTTACGCCTGCTTTAATTAATAATTATGACGTCTGAGCCACGATAAATTCTGATGATTTGATATGATTGTCCGTCTGGGTGTCCAAATAGGGCGCCAGTCACGGCCCACGGGGCTGGGTCGTGACAATTCGCCTCCAACAGTTTATAAAATAAAGGTAAACAATTCATGCATATAAGAATTAAATCAGTGGAAGTCTTTAGTTATCTATACTTGTCTGTTACACCTCGAAAAATTTCCCGTTAGCGTACAGTGAATAGGCCAACGAAGGGCATGACGTATACGATGTTTTGATAAGTAAGAAATAGCATTTGATGACCCTAAATGAGATTTCAAAGACATGTAAGGTAAGGAAAGAAACTTGTTAAGGAAAACAAGTCATATGTTGTGTGTCGGACAAGATTTACGAGCATCGAATTAATGAGAATTTCATGATGCTTTGAGGAAGAGTTATAACACCCCTTATATTGGTATTGAGGTGTTAAACAAGTGTCAAGAAGGTTTCATAAGGATTGGAGATCAAACGAGTCGACGAGAATGATTTCGGAACAACTGGGCATTATACAGCCCAACATACTGGTCGTATAAATTTATGCGGCCGTATGTTCTCGTATAATCGACCCGTAAGAGCACCTCACCTTTGGACCAGATCTACGGCCGGGACATACGGTCGGTATAAATTATACCGGCGGTATGTTGGTCCGTAGATCATGGTCGGGACAGATTTTAAAATCATATAAGGGACCTCTCTCTCATTTTATTTCATTTCATTTTTACTCCACAACTCAAGAATTCTCTAGAATATTCTCCACTCTTCATCCAAAAGAACACAAAGGAAATTGATGATCAACTTCATCAAACCAACAAAAAATAAGAGTGTGAAACACATTAAAGTCATCCAAGCCAAGAAATTTCAAGAGAAATGAACTAGGGTTTTGGTGCAAGAAAAGTATTGCCACTCAAGGCTCGTTCCTACACTATCTAAGGTAAGTTTTATGGCATTATCATGTTGTTTAAGGTCCTGAGAAGTTGAAACACTTGGATTGTAGTAGAATTGTCACGACCCAACTCCGTAGGCCGCGACACGTGCCCTAGTTGGGCACTCATACGTACCTTACCCTGAATTAGCAAAATATTAAAGATAAACTGAAATCATAATTCAACAAAGACAAGTGGGCATGCCGCACGAAGGCCGATAAGGCCGTCACAAAACATAGATAAACTCTAAACGTACGCAAATCTCACGAAACATATACGAACCCACACCACATGTCTACGTACCTCTACGAACCAAACATAATCATATGACGGGACAGGGCCCCGTCGTACCCCAGAATAATATGTACAAATGCAACAGAAAATTTTTATACCAAAACACGGGCCCCGGACAAAGGAGCACTTCAAACAGCTGAGCAACAACCTAGGCGGGCGAATCAGCAAACCGTATGTGTACGTGACACACGCGGCACGAAACGCGACCCCGAAGAAAGTATGGGGTCGTACGGAAAATGTACCGAATATGTAAAGTTGTCCGTAATAAATCAAACTAAAATCGAACGAGTGTGCGGAAAATGGACGAGATGCGTAGGTAATCAAAAATGCATATCGAAATCATAAGTAATGCATGAAAACATATGCCAAAATCGGCCCCGCTATGGGACTCGGTGAATGAACATAGGCGCCCCGTCTCCGCGCCAAAACACATCATACTTCGCAGTAGGGAATATCTCGAAACAAATCATAACATACCAAATGGCCATATCAAATCATATCATAACAAAGCGTACATGGCACATCATACACCGTAACCCATGCACGTATATACCGCCCTCACACCGGGCGCGGCGAACAATGCAGAAATACGCTTGAGAACATATCTGGCCGGGCTCGGTGTGGGAAACATTGAGGCATCCACGAGTGGAGTAGTGAGAAACTAAATGCAATAAAATACCATAAAAATTTCCAGAGACTCAATGAGGCATAGCGAATGACAGATCAAGGTAATGAGATCGGATGGAATCATAGTACGTACCTTTCGGACATCACAGTAAGTTATGTCGGAACAGAACGTTCGGATTCGTGATACATATCAGAACACATCATAGGACTTAACGGAATATTTAAAATGATTTTTAAGTAATAAATAGAGGAGTAGTTAGAATGTTTCCATTAAAGCCACTCGAAGACAAGTCATAAACACAGGAGGGTAAAATCGGAAATAGTGGGCCCACCTCGGTCAATTGAGGTGGCAGACGTAAATTACATATGTTAAACTTCATAATATCACTTATGAGGGTTTTAAGGTAATCGGGTTTTGTTTACAAAAGTTGGGAAGATTTAGGTTACTTCCTAGTCATTTACAACCTAACTAATTCAATTCTATTGCAAGAAAAGGGCAAATTTTGAATACGGATTCCGAAGAGTCGAGTTGTCCCGAGGTCCGAATTCAAACCTAGTACATCTAGGACGTGCCAAAGAAAGAATAGGGTTAGCTTTACATACCTTTCCCGCTTTCTTCACGATTGCCAAAAATCAAATCCCGTTTCGTCGAAAATGCAAATGGTCATCTTTACCGAGTTACTATTCATGCAAGCTGACATTTCAATCTTTGGCTTCTATTTGGCTACCGAAATTTAGGCAATAACTTCCCCTATAAATGTGACACCCCCGAGATCCAACTCGGCTCAAAACAATCAACAACAACCCAACAGCAACATCAACAATCACAACCAAACACAATATGATACAACTAATCAATTTTCCAACATAATGCAACAACTTCCATTCCGACTTCACATGTCCAAATCAATGCCATCATATTTACATTCTAACATCTTAACTTCCATAATGTCATAAAATCATACAAATACGGCATAAGTTCCTACATTCCGTTTCAATGCAAACTTTCATCACTCTAACTCCATTTACATTGCAAGGATCACAACAAACACCATTAGCATGTTAAACAAAATAAATCCATTACTATTTCATTGCCCTACACCACACGGCCAAGATGCAAAATTCCAACTCCATCCCATTTTATTCAACTTTCATTTCTAATACAAACTCCACAATAACCACAACTAAAATACAACACAAAATTCAACATCCTCACACAACATAGGTTCGGCCACATTCACCCATGCACTTCCACCATGCAAACTTCCATATTATTATATATTCTACTCATTTACACATACTACAACACAAACAAACCTTCATAACATAACTAGAAAGAATGAATTCTTACCTTTTCCTACCAACTTCTTCACTTGCCTCAAGTGTTGAATTGAGGAGACCAATGCTTATTCTTCCAAACCAATTGCACCAAGTTATAAAGGGACCTTGAATTAGTATAAATACCACAAGAAAATAATTTTGGAAGCAAGATTTTTGAGGGTGGATTTCCACCACCTTGGCCGAATGGCCTTCAAGTTTTTCTCTTGTTTTTCTCTTGTTTCTCTCCTTCTCAATTTGTCTTGAAAACTCTAGAAAATTAATGAACCTTGCCCTCTTATAATAATTTAGGCACATGGCATAGCACATGACCATTCCATGGCCAAGGCTAGGCTATGGTTTTGGCCACTCTTGGCCTTGGGCCAAGTTTGTTCATTTTTTTTTGTCAATTTTCCAAGCCCAATTACTTAGTCCATATTTTTGGTGATTCATGAAACCATTTTCCGACATTCCAATTTTGCCCTTAGTCTTTTCCGATATTTCCACGTCTACATTTTCCATAGCCAACTTATGAACCAAACAAAATCAATACATTACAATGTCCTTAACCTTCCTTAACATTTCCGCGTCAATATTTCCTTACACAGCCCATGCACACTAAGTAGAATCCAATTGGAACCTCAATTCCTACCATTCCGACTTGTTTCCAATTTTTCCGAATACGCATAAAATGCGAGGTGTAACAAGAATATAGAAAATGGGTCATAAATGTGGGAATAGTGTCATTGTTGAGTAGTAGTTGGAATGAATCATGAAAATGGATATGTTGTGATTGTAAGTAGGTTATGAAGGACATTTAGAACATGGAATAAGCATTGTATATGAAAGAACGTGATAGTGAACTATGATCATGATTGTGGAGAATTTGAAGTGAAATTGTGAAATGTGGATAATGCAAATGAATGGTGATTGTTGTTTATGATATTGTGATTGTTGTTATGAATGTTTGGGAGTTGATATGGAATATGGAGGAAGTCGTATAAACAAAGGAGATGCTGCCTAATTTTCAGCTTTAGTAAGCACGTCTTTATAATTGTTTAGCTAATGTCGATACAAACTCCCTTGAAGGTAAAGACGTGGGCATTGAAGGAAAACGAGCAAGCAATAGAATAGTTAAACGACAAAGGTATGTAAAGCTAGTCCTTTCTTTCTAAGACATGAATCTTATGGCATGATTTTCCTTCTTTTTCAAGAATTTCCTACAATCCATAAAAACTAAGAGTCTATGTTCATGAATAGCCATATGAGATAAGAGATGCATTACGAATACGATAATGATAATGATGAGCTTAAGTCTAAAGATTCTAGAGTTCAAGATATGATGTTCCTACAAAGCTAATGGTGTTAACTATGATCCATTGATGTTTTCCTTATGTGCACTCACCTTAAAA
>NW_026724228.1:0-15786 GCF_029784015.1 Lycium ferocissimum
TTGCATATACTACTTTTTCCCCCTTTCTTGAAAAAAAAAGAACCTTAACTATATTTATTTTTTGGTGGATAGTGGGGTCTACCCACTTATACATTTATAATAGTAAAGTTAATATTATATATAGGTAAGTGGAAAGGCATGACACGATATTCACTTAGTGGGCAACTACCTAATATTATGGTTAACCCAACTACCTAATATTAATCGATTAATAACTAATATTAAGTCTCGGCATTGAAATCGGCAATATCCCATACATATTAGCCTATTGAAAATTATAGCATATCCCCTTTTTGTCTCCACTAACTCTTGATTAATCAATTACTCAAATAATTAATTATGGGCTTGTCCTATTACTCCCCAAATAAAATCATTGTCCAAAATAATCTTTTTACTCAACCATTTTGTTTTATTTAAAAATTATCCACTCCGTTAAATACCATATTTACCCACTTACACCTTATATGTGTACAAATAATATTTCTATGAATAAACTATTCACACACATTAAATACATATATTCTAAAATTTACTCGTCAATTAAATAACCGAATCACCGGTTGTCGCAAGCTATAGACCAAAATTAGACATGAAAAGGGTGTTTTAGGGATATTAGGCCTAAAAGTCTTGCTAAAACGACCAAATGGGTCACATACGAATACACAATTGTTCTATCGTATGCTTTCAAACAAAATAGTGGAGTTCAAGTGATCGGTGTTTTAAGAAGCTCTCCTTGGAGGTGGCCTTCCTTTAGCCCACAAGGTGTGGGGTTCTTTGTTGCATAAGAAAGACCTAGCTCGGTGGGAAGGAACTATAGACAAAATAAAGAAAAACTCTAGTTCAGAAATGGTTGAGAAGCTCAAAATTAGTTATGATGGGTTGAAGCCCGAAGAGCAAGATATATTTCTAGATATAGCATGTTTCTTCCAAGGAGAAGAAAAAAGAGAAGTCATGCAAATCCTTGAGAGTTGTGATTTTAGAGTTGAATATGGATTGGATATCCTAATTGACAAATCTCTTGTGTTCTTAACCGAAGATGATACGATTCAAATGCATGATTTAATACAAGATATGGGTAAATATATAGTGAAAGTACGAAAGGATCCGGGAGGACGTAGCAGAATATGGCTCGCTAAAGATTACGAAAAAGTGATGATCAACAATACGGTAAGTAGGCTAAACAATGCCATAATACTCAATTTCTATTTTGCATCTTCCAAAGACATATAGGTCCAATTCCAATCTATCACATTTCTCACATTTTTTCATGCAAGCAAAATCGGATAGCAAATTAAATTCTTGGATCATCTCAATATCATCATAACGTACTTTCACGTATAGAAGGTCTTTCCATTGAATAATCTTTGAAGTCATAATCTGTTGAATAATCCAAGGAAAAGATTTTTATTCTATGGTCAGCATGTGCTCTAGTGTAGAAATGATTCTGCTTTGCAGGGTTTTGCTTCACATACTTAATTTTAGTTTTTACCTTTGTGGAAGAAGCATAAGTAATTTCCTAACGCGGCCTAATTTGTCAAGTAGCCACTTCAATTAACATTTCCTAATTAGTTTTCTTAGGTTATTAAGCCATAAATTAGTCTAGTAGCCATTTAATCTATTTATTCCAATTTCATTATTTGGATTAACTTGAAATTTGTAAGACATTGTATAATTAATAAATTAGTAATTCGATAAGGGATTCATTTTACCATTGATTATTATTGTTAATTTTTTTTTTAAAACAATTTATTGGTACTGTTTCAATTAATTTCGTTTTATCAATGCATAAAAAAGCTTATAGATTTGACTCTACAGAAATTTTCAAAAAATGTATTATTTGAATGTAGAATTATTTAATTAATTGCACCAAGTATTTCTCTTAAGAAACATATTTCAAAAAAGACCAAACTACTATTGTACCTTAATTTTTTTCTAGTGGTAGTATGGTATTAGGTTTTGCAAGAACTTTAAGTGCAATAAAAAATACTCCCTCTGTTTCAATTTATGTGAACCCATTTCCTTATTAGTCTGTGCCAAAAAGAATGACCTCTTTTTATATTTGGAAACAATTTACCTTTATGCAATGATTTATGCCACACAAAATATATGACTCATTTTACACCACAAGTTTGAAAGTCTTCTCTACTTTTTTAAACTCCGTGCCCAGTCAAATGAGTTCACATAAATTGAAACGGAGGGAGTAGTACAAAATATGACGAAATTTGGCACTGCGAGGGGTGACAAAAGTAATCATATTGGTAAGCGAATTTTATACCACATTCTTTTTTTTTCTTAATTTAAATTTTCATTTTATTATAGACAAAAGAATGGTTACAGAGTAGCCATCTGGCAGAACAGACATGCCTGTCCTGCACGATAGAGGGGTTTCCTCATAGCCTCTAAGCTCACAAAAGTAATAAGGAACAAATGCTGAATCTGTTCATAACTGCCAGATTCGTCATTTGTTCCTGATACATCAACCAATCCCTAACTTCTTTTTCCTAATTCTAAAATTGGTCATACCACACTTATCAAGTCTATATGCATCAATTGCAGCTTTAGGTAGGTTCTGAGACTCTTGAAAGCCACTAGTGACACCATGAATTGATCCTTGTTTAGAGAGAATATCAGCCACAGTGTTGGCTTCTCTATAGCAGTGTTGGGCAGTAATTTTATACCACATTTGAAGTTCTACTCTGTAAACTAATAATCTTTTTTATCAGGGGACGAAGACAGTGGAAGCAATCTGGTTTGAATACGAAGAAAAGTTATGTTTTAGCAAAGAGGCCATGAATAACATGACAATGCTTAGGATGTTATACATATGGTACAACGGCTCCAATGATTGCTTCCTTGCCATGATGGCTCTTAATCGAGTACCTGCCCAACAACTTGTGTTAGTTTTTATGGTGAACTTCCCTTGGGAGTCATTGCCAGAAAATTTTGAACTTCAAAAAGGTTTGTTCACCTTGAACTCTAGCGCGGTTCAACGCGTCATTTTATGAGGGGAACAAAGGTACAATAATTAAATTCTAGTTTATTTTATTCGTCGTAACTATCTCTTGTCTTTTAGTGATGAGCATATATTATTGCTTTGGCCTATTTTATTTGATATTCTTTTTATTTTGACTTGTTCTTGAATCATGATGCTATGTTTGTTAATGAAAAAAAGTTCTTAATTTCATAAACTCAAATTAATATATTTTATATTATTTTGGGTTGTTCGCATATTTATTATACTAGTTTCTGTTCACGTGTGTTGCACGTGTATTTCATGACAATTAGTACAATATCTGATAAAATAAAATTTGAAGGATGATTTGTTGAATATTCTAAAAATATTTATTTTAGTCATAAAATAGGAATAAAAATGTGAGAAAAGTAAGTTTCATCGCATATTCTCAAGATCACTAATGAATATGGTGAGAATATTTATTCTTCACCTTGTTGACACCCAATTTTGTCCCGCCTTTCTTCCAAAATATTTATTTGCACTTCTAATATTTTGACAACTTAAGATTAGTTATTTATACTTTACTATAATTATTAGCTTTCTATTAATATGGTCGTTTTCCACTATCCAACTATGGTCATCGCCTATTATCGTTATCATTGCCGTTATTATTATTATTATTATTATTATTATTATTATTATTATTATTATTATTATTATTATTATTATTATTATTATTATTATTATTATTATTATTATTATTTTTCATCATACTGCGAGCACTTAATATTATAATCGCGATGGTCACTCTTAACATTTCTATTTATCGTCTTATGCAAAACGCATGGCATTTATTTTTATTGAACGATAGCATTTTCTTACTTTTAAACCTTATAAATATTATTGCACAACTATTATAATATCATATATATATATATATATATATATATATATATATATATATATATATATATATATACACGTTTATTTTATTTATTTGAGTACTAATAAATATATTTTTATATTAAATAATATTTTAACGCGCGTTACTATATAATTAAATAAAGAGTGTCCGTCATTTAATTTTTGAAGTCCAAATTTACATAAAATCTGGTCCTAATTTGGTCAATAATAGCCCAAAGGAGAGCCCAATCCCCATAACCCATTCCACTCAACTTTTCCACATGGATGCCACGCAAGTGCCACATCCGCGCCAAATGGTCAATAACACACTACCAGCACACACCTCCCGCACTACCAGCACACGCCTCCCACACCCCCCACACGTCCCTGCCATGTGTCTCCTCTTTATTGGCTAGTTAATTGGGCAAATACCATTCTATCCCAACATAACCTTCCTAAGTGACTAAAATGACCCTCCCCATCCGAAACCCTAATCCCTTTTCTCTATGCGCCTCCTTTTCTAACGTTTCCCATGGCAGAAAACAGTTTGTCACCTTTCCCATTTTTGGGTCTATTTTCAGCCCTTCATCAGCCTAGTTCGGACTTGGCCTTTCTCAATTCGAGTAAAAGACTCTGCGTTTCTGCCAAATTCAGCACCTCAGAGAGAGATTTTCCAAGTTGATGTATCAAGAGAGTCAAATATCTCCGATTCAGAACAAAATTTCTCCATTTCGGGCAAGATATGAAATCAAATCTTCAACACAAGACAAACCTTGGTGAGTTCGAGCAAGTTGGACTTATGTTTACCTCTAATCGTCCTTTCAAGATTTCCTTTTCTAACAAAGAATACGATTTTTTGCTGCCCGAAAAAAAATCACTATGAGATTTGGCCATTTTCTAACGTTTGCAATCCCTATTTTCAAAAAATCCCGCCCAAAGCCGACCTTGAGAACCCTAAGCTCGTCCTATAAATACCATCGTTTGGTCTTCATTGGCTGGCGGCGATTTTCCCTCTCAAAACGAAAAAAATACTCTTCTTGTCATGCTATTTTTTCTAAAACCGAGTTTCATTGCTCGTTTTCTCTCTTCTTAGATCTCTGTCGACTTCTAACCGTGATAGATATTTCTTTCATTTTTTTTATTGTGTTGCTTTGTTCCTGAGCAAGTTCATAGTCCGAAGGATATGTGAGACCCCTGCCCCTGTTCACTGCACTCGAGAAAGGTCAGTGCAACCCCTTTCTTTCGTCTCTTTTCACTTCACTTTGATATTTGATGTGTATTTGTAATCCTTGTTGGTATCTAAAGTGCTTTTAATTTCGAGTTGGTTCTGGGTTAGTGTTTATATGTCCGATGACGTAAAATAGGATGTTCATTTATCTTCTGATAACGGTTGGCGCTTATTAGTATACTCAGTGCTTTTATTCGGAAAATATGGCCTAAAGATCTCTGTTTCACTGTTTGTGGAAAGCATGAGAAATTTCTTTTTCTTTCTGATTTAAAAATAATCTTCTATATGCGTCTGCTGTCCATATTCGGACGTACATTAGTAATAATCGGGATTTTGATTTCGTCATTTAGATATAACGGAAGTATCAACACGGTTTCATACTTCAATGTAATGTAAAATGTACATGTCTTTAAATACTTTGATTAAGCTTACAAGTCTTTTAAGATGGAAAGTGCATTTATTTCTCCTTTGCCATGTCGTGTTGAGTGTGTGTGTGTCTATATACATATATAAGATTACTGAAGCTATCTCCTTCCCTTTTTGCTTATTCACCCTATTTTGAATTTTATGTGAGAAATGAATATAAGCAGCGTTTTAGTTAAACATGGTTTATATGCTAGTTCAATTAAGTTTCGAGAATATCAGTTCCTAGTCTTTGCACTTTGGGTTTGCTACACCTGTGGTTGAAACTGCTACTTCGCAAAAAATAGAACTCAAACACTTGGGATTTTGAAGTATTTCAAGGCCCTTAACTTGTTGAGTTCAAGTTTAAGATTTAAAACTTGATTTACATTTTGTGTGGTGAGTTTGGTTAAAGCCGAACTTTGGGAGCATTTTGAGTCTTTTCCAAGTCCATTTTTTATCTGGCTGCATTTGAAAGAGGTAATATTCTCTTATTTTTGTTATGTCCTTTTAATTTCTGTATTTTTATTTTCTAGTTGTATGTTAGCATAAATTTTAGGATTAGAAAATCATATTGTTTTACTGTAAGTTTAGGAATTTACTTAGTTCTGTGTAATTGCTAATTGGATTATGATTTAGTAGGTTGTCATAATCCTTTAAGCTATCTGTTTGTAAAATGAGTTAGTTTGGATTAAAACTAAGTTATAATAGATCTCTGTTAGTCTTAGTCAATATGAGTTGAAGAATTAACAATTGGTAACTCCATTTTGATTCATTCATTTAAAGTCATCTAAGGAGGTTAAAATGAGCCTACATTTTCATGAGTTTGATTTTTTTTTATATATATAACAGGCTTGTTTTCCTCTCAAAATAAGGCTCGCTGCTTAAACATTCTCCTTTTTAATTTGATGTGTGAATTGCTTGATGTTAGTGATGATATTTGTGAGTCATGTATGTTTGCTTAATGTGACAAGAGTCAGTCTACCAGTAGGAATGAACAGTCTTGAGAGTTATGTGTTTGTAGTATGAGCTTAAAGGAAATAAGAGGTTGTACTCAGGTCATAAGCATAATACACACAAATCATAAGTCTTTGTGAACCTACTCTTGGTTGTTGTCTTATTGTTTTGTCTAAAAAGGGATGATTAGGAACCTGTAAGAGAAGTATTGTCTAAACTGCCCCCTTTTTCCAAAAAAAAAGAAAAAAGAAACTCTTTATGATTCTGTGTTAAGAAATTTGATTGATAAGGTGTTAAGTATTTAACTTTGTAAAGTCATGTGTTGCCAGTCTTTGCTTATTGAGGGGTTGCCCCTTTTGAACTGCTATATATGATTTGATCTGCTCACCTTTCTGTTATTATGGCCATATTGCTGCACTTCTTTGAATCAACTTGTGGCTAAGGTTTGCTATTGGTATATTTTCGTGTTACCTCCTTTAGTTTATTATAAATACCATGGTTAACTATGAGCATAGTTCAAACGATATCGCATGCCTTGTTTCATGACTTTAAGAAGCTAAAAGTTTGAATACTTGTCCTCTTTAAACTGAAATGACAGTTGAGTTAAGGTTAAAACCTAGTCTTTAAAATGATTTATATAACACTCATTTGAACACTCTGAATTTTAATTTGTGCTTGCAATTAAGTTTTCATGTTTGCTTCTCTTTGCAATTTGCATTTTGTTGGACGCCATGGTTACACTATTTGTCTTTGTCTATTTATTTTCCTTATTGAATCTGCTTATTTCCTAATCCTTTATATTTTCTTTTCTTTGTTTTCATGACATATGGGAGCATTCTTGAGTCTTGCAATGAGACTCGACATCGGCTACTAGGCCCGAGACTTGTATTTGTATCTCCAAAGTAGCATCTCTCATCCTCACGAAAAATGCACTTGAACGGAACGCCAAAAGAGAGGGGAGAAGTAGCGGATATTCTCTCCTATCGTGTCGATTGAGTTTTGCTTCATGATCTGCTAATATTTTTCTTTGTTCCTTTCATAGATATAGTTAAATTAAGAGGACTCTAAGTAGTTAATTTTATGGGGGGTAGTTTACAGATAATGGATATATAGAGTTCTAGTATGTTTTTTTTTTTTTGGAATAACGTATTTAAAGGTTTAGTAATTTAGTCTATTCTCTTCGGTTCAAGATTTTTAAGTTATTCTTTTACAAGGTTAAAAAATGGAGTTTACCTCTAATCCTGCCTCAGATCGGTAGCTAAATTTGCTAATTCAATTACACCAAGTGAAGCATGGAGTAAAAAATGAAAAAAAAAAAATAAAAAATAAAATGAGTCTTTTGAAAGCTAAAAGATCATCTTTGCTTTATTTCTTTAAATAAAAGCAGTATGTTTTTTTCTGTATGTTCTCAAAATTTATTTCTAAAAGTTCAAACCTCTGTCTAAAAACAATTTTCTAAATATATAAGACAAGATTTCCTATAATTAATCAATAACTTTTGTTTAATTATGATGTCCACTTACGTCTTTCTATTCATTAAATTCGGCAAGTATACTAAGTACTAAACCCATTGTGTTATCAAACGCAAATCTTTTACTTAATCACCTAATTACTTAAGATGAAATACTTTTTCTCATATTACCTATAAGATATAAAATATTATTTTCGTCGCAATTTCTTATATTAACCTATGTTTGGTTTGTAACCGTAACTAACGGATTCTAATGGATGCCTAAGACCTTCCCATTAGGATATTTAGAACCCTTACCTAGAATTTATTAGGTTAGTAAGACCTTTAAAATTGGAGTTTATTTTAGGCATTTACTTAGTTAAAATAGGTGTCCTAATTCACCGTTAAAATAATTAGGTGGCGACTCCTTAAGTTAAATAATTAGGAATCACCAATATGTTGTACTCCGCTTTGACCCGGTTAAAATGGGGTATAACACACCTACTCTATCTTCTCAATATACTTTTTTATCATCATTAATTCTCTTTCATAACGTATTTCAAGTCTCTTTATTTCTACCTCTATGTTAACGCCAACCACTAATTAATAATCTAATGATCTCTCGTATAAAAGAGTCTGGATCTTTCTCTTGTTTTCATTTATGATTGTAGTTTAAAGCAACATGTAGCTTCATGATGTGCACTTGAAAGATCATGTATATTCTTGTGGCCGGTTAATTCAAATTAATAAAGAAGTACATCACGAAATAGTATCCTTTGTGTTGTTAATCTATTCTTAAATGATCTACATCCGGCTTATAAATTCAACGCATCCACAAAATGTTCAAAATCATGCACCAATATAATCAACAAATCTTCCAAAAGTGCAGCAACGTGCTAAAATAAAAGTCATTAACTTGAACCCGAAATTCAACGTTTACAGTTTTTGCATGTCCTTTCCCATTTTTGGTGAATTCTACTCATGTTGCAAACACAAAGCGAACTCTTTCAGAAATAAATGCAAAGGAAATGCAGCTAGCCTCTGGACCAAGGAATTTACAATATACTTGTTGGGGTTAGATTAGCTTTTATGTGTCTTTTTCTTTCTTTCTTCCGATTGCTCTCTTATCACCTAATTGTTTGGTCTCATACAAGACATGAAAAATTAGAAAAGAATTTTTTTTTTTCTAGAATTAGAAAGATTTAAAAAGTAAAATTCCTAACAGTCAAGCGAACATGAAAAAACACACAGAACAACTAAGAAATTAATAACTTTGAGATGAAAACACACTTGCGTGTAGACGAGGAAGCAAGTTTGAGCTGCAAGAAAGGGGACTTAATATTCGCTCTCTTCTCTCACCTCCTATTTTCATGCAAACCCTACTACGAGTGTCAATTGCTTTTATTAGTGATGGTCTTGGAATTAATTTTATGTTATATAGTATCTTTCTCAGCAACAAAAGAGGTGATGATGTTTATGAACTTGAAAAGGCTAATAAGCAATGATGTTTAACTCTTCACACTTTGTAGTGATCTATAAGAATAATATTTCGCATTAGTAAGGAATATGAATGGTTGGAGTGCAATAATTGAGAGTATTTGAGACTTTTAGATGAGCAATAAACATATTGAGAATGCATGATAAGATTATGAATTGAAGTTAATTGAAAAATCAATAAAAAAATTACCAAACAATCTGACAACACGTGAGCAAAGAAAAACAAAATCTAACTGCAAATGTAAAAGAAGCAAAGAGAGCACCATCATGTATGTTTAGCATATGGATCTCTTGCTTTCTCACCATGGTATCCCAAAGCTATAAAGCTTTCTTATTTTTTTCTTGTCAAAAATGAGAGCATTTAGGGATCATTAGTGGGGAATATATATGAATAGAATCATGAATAATTGCTGTAGTTAATATATGAGGCGGTGGAATAATGAATAAGAACAGGGAAAGGTTGTTGCTCCCAAACGCGCACGCAAGTATATTACAAGTAATATATATTAAGTCCGTATGTCGATACAGAGACTTAGATTCTACTGTTAAGCTAATTCAAATTCGGATGAAAGTATTCAAGATAGTGAAAATCAAGATGGTTGTTGAACTAAACTAAAATTGAAAAGTAATTTGTGATGGGTGTTTTTTGTAATCATGGAATATTTTGACAAAGATTGTAAGAATTATCGATGAGAGAAAGATCTAGGGTCATGGCTTTCGACAATCTAGTTGATCTTCGGACAATTCCACCTATATTACGGGTTACTAGTTATAATTATACTTTGTGATATTCTCTCGAACTACTCACAACAGGTTACTATAACGCCTATATCTCTATGGTCATCGAGGTAACAAGAACGCATTTATTTCTCCGTATTTTAGGGCTAAAGGGTATATATTTAGCTAAACGATTAAATCGAACAAACTCTATTTATTCTTATTACGTACGTGAATTCCCTTTCTCAAGTCCATTCGCGCAACGTATAGTGTCTAACTATTGGCCAAATAATCAAACAATTAAGATCAAGAATAAATAAGCAACCCAAAATATGGAAAATCAATAGATGATAATTGTCATCAAATCAACTTTCAAGTCTTTCGCCACAACCCTAGAATTAAGAAGTTTAGCTACTCATGATTCGATCATAGACAAAAGAAGTCATGAATAACCTAGGGTTGAAAAAGATGAAAAAAATAAAAGAAACCTAGAGAGAGAAAAAGAGAACGGTGGCTTACAAATCCTTGAATAAATATATAACACGTCTATATATAGTCTGTAAAAATAAAAATAAGGAAACCAAATCCTAGTCGAATCGGGAGATTCCGCATCGCGGAAGGATCGCGCAAGCTTCTAGGGGTTCAGCTTCCTTCCGCGATGCGGAAGGATCGCGTGATAGTCCTGGGTCTGATTTTTGTCCGCTTTCTACCCGCGATGCGGATGAAAAAACGGGCTCAGTTTCTTTCTCTTTTTGTTCATCGATCTTCAACTCGTCACCTTGTCTACTCGTCATATGCTTCCAAATCCCTCACTTTAAGCACCGTTTTCCATCATTTGTCATCTTCGTGCCTATGCACATGGAATATGACGACATAAGTTCAAAAATATTGCGTCACGAATTAAGCGATAAAAGTCATAAGAGTAGGATGTAAAATGACGCAAAACATGATATTTGTGCCAAATACCAAAGGTCATATTCAGTGATTATTAGTTACAGATTTGTTGCTTGTAAATATTTAATCATGCTACTATTATATGAAACATTTTGGAGTAATAAATATTAGACTTTAATATACATATAAATAAAGACAGGTTAAATAGAAGATGTCTTTTTTTTTTTTTTTTTTTTTTATATTTGCTTAAGTGTAAAAATGTCATTCAACTTTTGATGGGCTTTTTCGTAATTCAACTTTTGGTTTAGAGTCCTGGGAGTCTTCCCACCTTTTGTATAATATATTATATGATATGATTTAACTAAGAAGCTAACTCATTCAAACATTTTCCTAGCAAGATTTGATCTCATCCTAAGCTTGTATGTCGTGGGATGGAAGTAATACTTGGTAAACATAAGGGGTACATTATTTACAGCTATTTTCTAAATCTCGAATGATGTATAAGCTTTTAGACATTGCTTCCAAATTTAACACTTTGTTTTCCCCATGCTATATTACACTTCTTTAAAGAGATAAATATTTTTCTCTTTGGCTACAATTTTCTTTAATTATTTTTAGATAAATTTAACATTATTTTGTATCTAAGCATAATATTAAAACTCCCCTAAATTTGATATGTTTTATTTTGCGCAGACCTAAACTTATGTTGTCTTAATTACTCTTTTTGTTATCATTTATCCTCCTGACGAGTTTCAGGTTGAGATCTACGCCGCCATGTGGCATTTTTTGAAATAAAACATGTTTTGTAAATTGTATTAGTAAAAAGCAAGAAGAAATATTAAGAAGGAAGAAGCAAGAAGAAATATTAAGAAGTAAGAAGCAAGACGAAATATTAAATTGGGTTAAATTTTAAAGAATAAATTTTAAAAATGTAAGATTTGGGTTAAATTGTACATTGTATATTGTATGAGTAAGAAGCAAGAAGAAATATTAAAAATATAAACTAACTAGTTAATTGGCCCACGCTTCGCGCGGCTAAGTATATTACTTTTGTAAATTAGTTCATATAAAATAGTAAAATTACATTATAAAAATAATTATATAATGTGTGTGTTTGTGTGTGAATATACATGTATGTGTGTGTGTATATATACACATATATATCATGTTAAAGTGACCAGATCACTAACTACCCATAATAAATATATATATATATATATATATATATATATATATATATATATATATATATATATATATATATGTATGTATGTATGTATGTATATATATATATATATATATCTATATATGTGTGTGTGTGTGTATATATATATATATATATATATATATATATATGTATAATATATATATATATAGGTATATATATGGTATGTATATATGTATGTATGTATGTATGTATGTATATATATGTATGTATATATATCTATATGTGTGTGTGTGTGTGTGTGTATATATATATGTGTATGTGTATATGTGTGTGTGTGTATGTATGTATGTGTATGTATATACTATATATGCACAGTATATCATGTTAAAGTGACCGATAACAGATCACTAACTACCCATAATAAATTTAATGTGATAACCTAAAAGATTGTTTGCATTGTCAGTGGACAACAACAACAACATACCATTGTTTACATTATCAGCATTTAAGTTAAATTCGCAGAAGAAAAGGTAGGATACACGTTAGGGAAATAAAAGACAGGAGCGTCAGCAAAAAATTATATATTAACTACCTAAGTGTTGCAACAGCAACAATGCTTAGGCACTCAGATTTAGATCTTTGTGATAGACTCCCGCCCTACTATGGCAACAATCAACAGTATTCATAAGCTGCTGGAAATACTTAATTGGATCTTCTTCGCTAATTCGTCCATGATTTACCTTTACGCCAATAAATCAGGTAATAAACTTTAATCACAGTCAAAATCATCTAAAAAATTGCAAGCACCAAATAAGTTTGAATAGCTGCTAAAAAGCAGATAAAATTTCTTTTATTTTGTTCCTAATGCATATTTTAGAAGAAAAGGATGGACCTTATAAGTTTATCAAACAAGTCTCCACCAGAAACGAATTCCTCCACCAGAAACGAATTCCCAAATGATGAATATATTTGTTTTGCTTACCATAACCTGCAGGCAGATGAAACTGAGACATGGTTGAACACTTTTAAGTGTGTAGGCAAATCTAGAATTTATAGTTTCTTTTCCAAAACAGTCTAATCTCTGCTTCAAAGTACACACGCACAAGCTTATAATTATTTTCGTGTGTACAATTATGGATCGAATCAAAGGTGATGAGTTCAGTTGAATCCTTGACCATGCTCTAGATTCACCTCTGACTGTGCTCCACTGATAGATGTTTAAATCTTCTCTTGAAATTGAGATTAACTGTCTGTGAACAAAGCAACCATTGAAGAAAGTAATGATTTCTCAGTTGAAAAATATTAGCGGCAACTTCAGTAGGGTTATAACATTTAGAACAATTTTTCTTCTCCAAATTTTCTGGTTGCCCTTCAGACAGTTAACAAAATATATCATTGTAGAGAAATAGATGACTTGTAGTATAAATTTTTCTCATGGAAAATCACCATCACATCATTGCTCTAATCTTGTAAATTTCAAGGGAATCTTCTAGTACAACTTTTTTGGCACATGAACCACAACCTTCACCACAAGCCATAATGATACTTGTCCTGAGCACGTATGGTAACATAGCTTATTTCAAAACTCAGCAAACAAAATCTTTCCAGCTCTACTACTCGAGCTTTTCTTTTAAACATTTTTAGAGAATAATTTCCTTGGGGTCTAAACCTCAGATTACGGCATTCAGGAATGGCACCACCAACCATTTGAATCTAATTAGCCTTGGATTTGAGACAGCGGAATTACAGAAAATAGCTATATGTACTATGCAAAAGTGGACTCTAATTGAATATGCAGAGCAATGTGCAGCCAAAAACTTAAAAAGGAATACGTATAAGCATAACTATCAATCAGCCCATTGCTTCACATTTCCTAATTTTGTACTTTCGTCTGGATCAAAAAAATCTACAATAATGGTTAACTCTCACCATTTTGAAACTATAAGCTGATATCGATCATATATAGGAAATTGTGGATTGTTCAGTAAGGTCCAAATTGTAGCATTCTGCCTTTTATCATTGCCAGCAAGCAGATTCTCAATGAAATCACTGCATTTCTACTCAACTTACCTTGGAAACTACATAGCATGAAAAATCCTTTTCCTCGAAATATAACTTTTAAATTAAAGGTTCTTTTTTTCTCCCTGTAATCAAACAGAAAGCTAATGTTTTGAAATTGTACAAACCTTCCAAGTTCCTAACTACATTGGTGTTCTACTTTCGTATTCGTCACAGTGCATTTACGCTTGGATTTCAGGCTTTCGCCAAGGAAAAGAAATAAGAATGTTCAGACAATACAAACACGTAATATATTAGAAGTTACCGATCCATCAGAGTGAAAAGATATTTTAGAAGATCAACCTGAATTGGAAAGTAACAAAGTGAATCATGTGTCACGCGTATTAAACATAAATACCTTGAAATGAACCCTAGAATTACACGATTTTAAGGGAATTAGAAGAGAAATTAGAAAATTACAGTCGCGAGGATTGTTGAACCGACAGCAAGCATCATAAGCAGAGATGGACGTGGTCAAGTAATAAATACAATCACCTCGTTGGGCTGAAAGATACGATTCCGGACGTTCAAGTTTATTGGATCCAAGCAAGACATCGGAGAGAAGAAAGAGTTACTGGAATGATCTGTTTTTTATCCTGGCATTTATTGTGGGCTTTGTGTGGAAGTCACGTTTGGAGTCTGCAGCAAAGCAGTAACCGGCTTAAAGTAGAGGGGAAGCGTTGTAACTTGCAATAGAAGAGGAAGTAGAGAACGATAACCGAAATTAGAGGAAGAGACGTAATTATTAGGTTTATGTAACGTGGCTTTTGTTCCTTTTTTGTAATAACTGCTAGGGTAAAAATCAGAAATTACAGGAAAAAAGATAAATAAGTTTTCTAGACAGTGAGACATGCCACGTAAGCAGGCCTATGGCTTGCTTTTATATATATATAGATTTCTAATTTCACACGAAATACTGTGTTGACTCTGATAGTCCAAATGAGGTTACTCATTTTCGTTTGAGGGAGTAAATTATTTTTTAATAGTACGTTTTAGGAACAGGAAGGTCATTTGATGGCCTCAAATATACAAAATGAAAGAGAAGAAGAAAAGAAAGGCTCGAAATCGGAGTAGTATGATGAATGGTGGATACCCAAATCTAAACCCTAATTCTTTTATGATAGTAACTTAGTAAGTAATTCTTTTTGCCATTCCATGTTTTCTATCTCATTCTTTTTGTGCTCAATTCACGGGATTTGTAGTATTTATGGATGCTAGATCTCCGCCGCTCTATAAACCTGACGCGAACACCAGATTTCACGGGGTTGTCAAATTTGGAGTATTTGTATCTGTCAGGCTGTATTGATCTTGAAGAGGTTCACGATTCCTTGGGGTATTGTGGAAAACTCATTGAGTTAGATTTGGGTTATTATGAAATCCTTGAGAGGTTTCCATGTGTTAATGTGGAATCTCTTGAATATACGAATCTATATGGTTGCTACGGTTTAGAGAGAAATTTCCGGAGATCGAGGTGAAGAAGTAAGGCTGGGGTTAAAGATTAAGATGGATGAAACTAGGATAAGGAACCCAATCTTTTTTTTGGTATCAAACCTTTTTTG
>NW_026724229.1:0-10481 GCF_029784015.1 Lycium ferocissimum
TCGACTCCATTTATAAGTTGCTACTTATAGGTCTTTTAAAGGAATTGGTTAAATTTCTTCAATGATTTGGCCCCCATTTTCAATCTCGAATTATGGGAAGCAGGTCATCGAGGCTCGTCGAGCCTCGCTACGCCGTAACATGCCAAAGAAAGTGTTGTGTGGAGGGCTTTACATACCCCACCACGCCTTATGCTCGCTTGGCTTCACTTCCAATTTCGTCGTAACTATGGGGGCCATTACCTACCGCTATCATTCATGAAAGCTAACATTTCAACTTTGGTTAAGCATTTACCACCGAAATTTCGGCAGCACTCCCCTATGAATTCCACACCCCGAGACGTAGCTCGCTTAATATATCAACCACAACAACCCAACAATCCAACAACAACCACATGTATCACAAAATACGCAATATGGCGCAATTACCATTTTTCTCCAACATAACACAATAATTTCACCCTCTAACTTCACACTTTCAATCCAACATTGATATTTTCATATTCATCAACCCCAACAAGATCACTTCGAAACATTCTACATCACTTTACAAAATAATACAAAATATACAAGTTTTCCACCAAAATCATAATCCATTCAAAGTCTCCAAATTTCAACATAAACTTCCATAACATATTTTTACTTTTCAATTCCATTAACAACTATCATAATTTGCATCTTACCCTTTCATTTCCAAAATTCCAATTTTGCCCTTAGGCCTTCTCCATGGTTCTAGCATCCAAGTTTCCATATCCGGCATACACCTACCAAGAAAAATTCAAACATGGCCTCTTTTCTCATAAACCACAATTACTTCGAATTTTCCGATTATGCAAAAAGGCGGGATATAACAATGTCTATGATTCGCGTTTGTCTTTTGGTACTCGTATGTTGATGTGAGAAAATATTGGTTTTGATGTTGTTGGAAAAATTGATTTTAAAGTTGCATAAAAACTTGGTTTTCAAAAGAGTTTTATTCTTAAACGACGTTGAAACTATCAACGCTCATAACTTTCGACTAAAGGGCCGGATTGCCTCGATATCGTCGTGGGAGGTTGTATGACGTGTGATGAGTATGTTCTCCATAGGCGGCCCGGCTCGGGTGACACTCGTCCGTGGGTCCCGCGACCTTCCTTTGTACATTTCGATGACGTTTTGGAAAGAGTTTGGTATGACGATTTTCCCGATTCCCAAGTATGGTCATTTTTACTTACTTTTTGAACCTATGATAACGATTTTATGCATATGGTTACTCACGACTCGCTCGTGCGTGTTGTTGGTACATCTTTCCGTCGCTTCCCGGCCGGTTATGTTGTCGTGCGCACTATGATATATTTCGGTGTTGCCGTGTTACTTGCCGAGACTCGCTTGTGGCCGGGTTCCGGCGATGAGTTGCGTCGTGATACGGCCTATGACGTGTTGTGATGAGATGTGTTGTGTCTCGGGTTGTACCGAGATTTGAAACCTTCGGTGTTGCGTCGTGTTATGGCGCCATCGACGGGCGGGCGACCATATTTTTCGTGCCCTATGCATGCTTTGTATTTGAAAATAAACATTTGACATTTTGGAAAGGTACTTACTTTGATTGCTTCGGAGCGTGACCCGCATTGTTTATCGATTTTCGCTTTGCATACTAAAGGCATATTTCAGATCGACCCCCTTTCTTCGGGCGCGCGTTTCATGCCCGTTGGTGCATGTAGCCGCCCGCCTTGGTGATCCGTCGACAGATACCTATCCCGTCGTGTCGAGTGCCTTATCCCGAGCTCACATCTTGGCATATACTCGTTCGTTGTACGGTGCGTGTATGTGTTCGAAAAGCGCTTGCGGGGCTCCGTCCCGTCATATGATTCTCGTTGGTTTGTTTGGAGTGTCCAGCAGACGATGTGCGGGTTGTGTGCCCCACCTTGTACAGATGGGTTTGTATGCTATATGTCAGTCAACGCGCCGTTTGATAGCCTTGCTCGGTTCCGATATATATATATATATATGATTGAGCTTGAGATGTGTTTGAGACAGCGTTGGATATTTGTATACGCTGTCGGCCACCGTGTGTGATTCAGGTTTGATGAATGCGTTTGGGTGCCCAACTCGGGCACTAGTCACGGCCTACGGGGTTGGGTCGTGACAAATATAATCCAATAATACCATCTTCGATTACTTTAAGAATTATATCGAGCGGCAAGCTCGTTAACGAATAACAAACGTCATTCAACCCTAACTCTCCTTTCATAATTCAGCCTACACCCTTATATATATATATATATATATATATATATATATATATATATATACACACACACACACCATATCATATCATATCATATTTAGCTCAAAATATCCTTAAATGTATTCCAAAACAATCCATACCCCTGCGCCTCATCCTTCACTTTCTATTCGTAGAGTTCATATATTTTCTTCTCCATTTTTCCCACTAACACATGAATAATCCCAAAAATCTTAGTGATCATATATTCAGGTTATAATCCACAATTTACAACCATTAGAAGTCATATTTAAACTTTCAAAATAGCCCCTACAAAACAGTTGCTTAACTATATATATATATATATATATATGTATATTTAGCCTCAAACAACTTTATCAACATCAATTTAAGCTAACACACGACCAAATGGGTGTTATACATACCTTAAGTAGTGCATACAATCATGGTTGGATCAGTTCAACTTCACCCTCAATCACTAGACAACACCATAGGTTTGCAACTCTTGTAGTTTCCAACTTTCTTGATGGAAGATTTGGTTGTTTGCACTTGATTTGGGCTTAAATTTCATGGGTGGAGGTTAGGAAAATATTCTAGAGGGTTGGGGAATGTTTTAGGGGTGTTGGATGAAAAAAATAAGGGTAAAACCCCTTTTCTAGAGCTCTAGGGTCAGTTTGGACCGACTTAGAGTCTTCGCTTACTGTAGCAGTGCGCACTGTAGCGCGCGTTTCTGCTCTGTCAGCCTAAATTTTAATGTCCATAATTCTCTACTCCGATGTCATATCGACGAGTGGTTTGTTGCAAACTAGACTTAATGAACTTCATTTTAGGCTTTTAAAACACCTTGAAACTCCTAATATACTAAGAGATATACCTCTCCAAAGTTGACTAAAAATCTGCCCAAAATTCTACCAATTTTTTCCAAATTTTCGACAAATTTTTTTTCTTCGATTTGCTTTGTCCTGGAAACTTTAGACACTTACTTAACACTTGTTAAGAGTATTCATTAACTTTATAAGGGTTCCATGACCTATCCGAGCTTACTTTAGTTTACTTACAACGCAAATGACGCGAAAATATTTCGAGGTTTAACATTCCTTCTGTTATATCCCGCATTTTTGTACATTAGGATATTCCGAGTTAACCGTGAAAAGTAAAGGACAAGACTAGTCCGGGATGCGAGGTTGAGATTTTTGACCATCGATTTTATTTTAAGGCATAAGTTGCTTGTTATTTTATTGGAATGGAATATTAAGGAAAATTTGGGGTTAAAAGTGAAATTATGAAAATTAGTGTTTCATGAAATATGGGGACCAAAAGGTGAATTATGGGAAGTTAGACATTTCATGAAAAATTTGGAGCCAAAAGTGAAGTTTGGAAATTTTAATTCATGAAAAAAATGACCATTGGCCATGCACATGACTTGTGGGCCATGGTACACTTGGATTAATATCATGTGTATAATAAGATGACCAAGCAAGTTATTAGTCATCTTTTCTAACTCTAGAAAGATGAAGAAAGATGGAGAAAAATATAGGGCTGTTCGGTGGAGCTGCTGGCCGAATTTGGCCATGGTCAATTCCTCACAAAAAATTATTTTCTTTCATGTTTTCCACTCTTTGTAAGGTGCTAAACAACATGAAGTAGTTGTTGAATTAAGGAAACCCTTTGTTCTTGCAAAAATCTTACCTTGGCCGAATGAAGAAGGGGAAGGAGAAGGTGAGTTTCAATCTTATTTTTCATGTATTATGGATAGTTTATGTGTGTTGTATTAAGTAGAAATGGATGAATTTCATGAAATCATGGATATTGGTATGTGGCCGAAAATGTGTGTTGTGTGTAGGAATGAAGAACTAATTTCATTTGGTAAGTTTTGGTTGTTGTTGTATGGATTTTATGGTGAAAATGATGATTTAATGATTTAAATGGAAGTTGGAATCGCTTGTAGGTTGTTGGAGATGATAATGTAATTCTTAATATAGTTTTTGTATTATTGTGGTTAATGTTACTAAATGTGGAATGTTGGTAGTTATGAATTTGGAGGGAAAGAATGTGTTGTTGGTTCCTATGGAAGTGGGAAGTTTCGGGTGGTTTGGTGTGTTGATTAGGTTATTTTGAATATTGGTAGTTGTTGAAGCGGTTTTGAATCTCAAGCTTGAATGATTTCGGATTAGTGCTTGAATATGTATGCATTGTGTTGGTTCGATTGTATATGGTTAATTTGAATGAAAATGGAATTGTCGTCGAAATATGTAGAAAAGAGTTATTGATGGTAGAATGCCTTTTGAATTAATTGTTGATGTTGTTAGAATGGTTGTTGGTATTGTTGTTGAAGATTTAGCCGAGTTGAAATCTCGGGGATGTTGAGTTTATAGGGGAAATGCTGCCCAAATTTCTGTAAAAATTAAGTGCTAGTCGAAATTGAAGTTTTAAGAATCTATGGCTAATGTTTGATACCAAATGATGTTATTGTAGATTTTGGAGAAGCCGTGACGTAAGTTTGGATTAATTGAGGAAGCGGACGAGGTATGTGGAGCTTACTCTTTTCTTTCTTTTGGCATGTCTTGATTGCAAGTAGGCTAGAACACGAGCCTCGGGGCAACTCCATTCTTAAGATCCGAGCTTGGGTCCGATTCTTGTTCATCTCTTAATGTTGGCTCTCTTAATACAGTTGAACCATGATCCTTATGTTTTCACATGATTTGATTTCAAATATTTCATAAAGACTTTTATTTCAAAAAGGTTCCGTAACTACAAACGATCGTAACTTTCAAAGACGAGCCTGATCGCTTCGAAACGTTCGCGGGAGATTCCATAATGACAAGGTCTCCAACTTTCATAAATGGACTCGGATTGGTTTGATACTCGTCCGTGGCCCCGAGGTTTTCCTTTATGTAACGATAACGATTTTTGAAAGGATTTAGTGTAATGCTCGCCTTTAACCCTCGAGCGACGATCCTTATTTTTCTTCGAGTTATAATGACGATTATGCCCTAAGTTCCATAAGTTACTTCAAATGGTTTAATATGTGTTTAGCGAGTCCTAAAGTTCTATTCGATAAGCTTCCGAACGACATTCGGAGGAAACCTGATTTGACTATCGCCTTGGTTTTAAATGACGATTCATTTTGATTATTCTGTCGAGTCTTTAAAAATGTTTTAAACTGCATATAGTTGCTCACGACTCTGCTCGTGCATTATGTTACTACATCCTTCACCGAGTCCCGGGCCGGTTATGTATCGTGCGTACTATGTTATTTTTCGGTGTGATGCTGTGTTACGGTTCACCGAGCTCCTCGCTAGAGGGCCGGGTTCCGTTTATATTGGTGTTATGCTGTGTTATGGCGTTATGGTAGGCTATGATGTTATGGGGATATGTTCTGCACGCGATATGAACCTTCGGTGTGATGCCGTGGCATGGCGCCAACGACAGGCGGGCGATCACCGTTCTAAGAGCCCTATGCATGATTTGTATTTTTATAAGTAAGCATTTTGATATTTTGAATATTGCAATTACTTTCCGTACTTTTGGTTTTGACTATGATCTTGTTTACTATATTTCATGCTTTGCATACTCAAGACATATTCCGTCAGACCGACCCCCTTTCGGGTCGTTTCATGCCGCGCAGTGTTTATACTTACTTGGATGATCCACCAACTTAGGATTCCTGTTCAGCTAACTGGAGCGCTCCCTCGTTCTGGAGCCTACACTCCGATCCAGATTCTGTTATTATGCATATGTATATGTTTATTCCCGGGTACGGTGGGGCCCTGTCCCGTCATATGATTTTGTTATGACTCTTAGAGGTCTGTAGACATATATGTGTGGGTTATGGGTATTCACTGTTCAGTCGTGTCTGTGTAATTTGTGATTTGGATGTCCCCCTATACTATGATAGCCTTATCAGCTTATTTGTGATATTATATGTTGGATTATGATAACGATATGTATATCTGTACATTTGTGACAGCTTTGGGGAGACATTCTACTTTTCTGTAAATATTTGTAATTTGTACACGGTATAAGCTACTTGTACGCTATTTCGAGTTAATGGGTGTGTACGGGTGCCCAGATCGGGCACTAGTCGCGGCCTACGGGGTTGGGTCGTGGCACCCCCTTAGGAACATTCGTCCTCAAATGTTAAGCTCTTAGGGATTTCTACGAAAATTTTGCTAGAGTTTCCTCTGTAATTGTACCACTACCATCCCGTCACAACAACCCAAAATATGCAATGCCTCACAGGGCTACAACATCAATACCCATATTGGCCACACACCACCAAGAAATCATTCAAAGAAGAATCACATACCTGAGGATAATGGTGTCTCTAGCTGGAGCTCTGTTGGGAGTGGAAACAAATATGGGTACCTGGACTTCATATCTTCCTCAGCTTCCCAAGTCATTTCTTCCCTATTATTGTTTCTCCACAGGACTTTAACCGAGGCTATGTCTTTGGTTCTGAGTCTCTGAACCCGCCTATCTAGAATAGCAATGGGTACTTCTTCATAGGACAACTTCTCAGTAACTTGGACATCGTCTACAGGCACAATTCTGGAAGGGTCTCCCACAAGCTTCCGAAGCATTGAAACATGAAACACTGGGTGCACTGACTCAAATTCTGAAGGCAAATCCAACTCGTAGGCTACTTGGCCTACCTTGCGCACAATCTTGTAAGGCCCAATATATCGAGGACTGAGCTTGCCTTTCTTGCCAAATCTCATTACGCCTTTCATCGGTGACACTTTCAAAAATACCCAATCATTAACTTTAAACTCCAAGTTTCGTCGAATATTGTCTGCATAGGATTTTTGACAACTTTGAGCTGTTAAAAACCAATCCTGAATAAGCTTGATCTTTTCTACCGCTTGTTGGATTAAATCCGGCCTTACTAGCTTTGTCTCACCCACTTCAAACAATCCAACTGGTGATCTACACTTTAGCCCATATAAAGCTTCATACGGGGTCATCCGACTACTAGAGTGGTAGCTATTTGTCACGACCCAAACCAGAGGGGCGCTGTCAAGACCCAACCCCGTAGGCCGTGACTAGTGCCCGAGCTGGACACTCGTATACACCTGATAACTATAATCGTCCACCACTAGCATAATAAAGAACTTATATATAGAAAGGCATGATGTCGTCTCAAAACTGTCGCATATATATATATATATATATACATATCACAACAACCTGTCTCCTGAGGAGTTACAACTTTCAACAGATAACATCGTATATAAGCCGGCAAGGCTATCATAATATGTGGGAACGCCCCAACTAGATATATACGCAAGCCGACAAGGCTGCCACTACATACAGCATCCCAAAACATATATACATACGCAAGCCGACAAGGCTGCCACTACGAATGGGAACGTCCCAAAACATAAGTCATATATACACAACTGGACAAAGAACTATATACAAACCCACACACATGTCTACGTACCTCTAAGAGTAATCAACAAGATCATATGACGGGACAGGCCCCGCCTACCCCCGGATACATACATATATATACAATAAGAGATTTGTACCAAAATCTAGGCTCCGGGACAAGTGAGCACTCCAAGATAGCAATCGTAAATCCTAAGTCGGCGGATCACCAAAGCAAGAATCGTACCGCGGCATGAACGCACCCCCCCCCCGAAGAAAAGGGGTCACGAAATATGTACTAAGCATGTAAAGCATGAAATACGAGAAACGTGATCATACCGAAATAAGGAGTATAGAAAACTAGCACAATAAACGGAAAACCACAAGGCTTGCCTTTGAAACATAAATCATGCTTGTCAATATCATACCCAACTCATTATGGTACTTAGTGACATAGTTAGATAATCATCCTGTACATATGCATATATATAACGTGTCCCGGCTCTCTAGTGAGGGACTCGGTGAATAGAATCATCATATGCCATCCTGGCCGCCATCCCCATATCATCATATCATCATGTCATCATATCATCATATACATATACATATAACGTGTCCCGGCCCTCTAGTGAGGGGCTCAGTGAATAATGCAGTGGAGTTGTGCACGAAAACGTGTCCTGGCCCGAGACTCAGTGAAAGATGTAATAAGAGTATGCACGAGCAGAGTAGTGAGTAACCATATGCATATAAATCATCTTTTGAGACTCAATAGATAAGTAGACTAATCAACGCTCAAGTATCAGGATAATAGTCATACTCAGTACTATTTGAATATCATTATCAGCTATGTCAGATAACGCCTCAGGGATCATAGACATGTATCGCTAATACGAGACGGCTTTATAAAAGTTATGGTCATTAGTCAATATAGAGTTTTTCGGAATAGAAACTTTCATATATCATTTACTACCCGATCGTATAGAAAGGCGGGAGGGCGTAGTTTGACTATTTTAAGAATTCTAATATCAAGAAGTGAATAAAAATCATAATACATGCTCGGAACTTATGAATAGAATCACCCCAAAGCTCATATCGTATCATACTTACATCTAGGACATGCCAAAAGAAAGAAAGGGTAGGCTTTACGTACCTTTAGCGTTTACTCGCAACACAACACGTATACGCTGCCCAATAGTGTCTCAACCTATATTAAGACGTCAAGAACTACGATTAAACTACGAAGAGATTCAAAACGTATCCTAACGTTAATAATTCCTTTCTAGACAATTAGACGACGTTTCGCTTATATTCCAGCCAACTACATACAACCAAGCCAACATCACTAATCATACATTCAAGTATCAACCCGAGACTATTCAACATGACTCGAGCACATTCCGGACAGCCCGTACAATACTCCAAACAGCCCAACCAACACACAATACAACATATAATCTTCCAAGTTCAACAAGAATAACAACAACACATTCTTTCCTTCCAAATTCATGAACTATACCAACAATCCATACGTTACAATATTATCCATATAAATGTAAGAAACTATATTAACAACATACTAATTTCTAAAACAGCCCACAAACAATTTCAACTCCAACTTGAACCATTAAACCCTTCATTCTCATCATAATATCCATAACAACAACAACCAAAATAACAAGTAAAATCAATTCACCATATCCTACAAAAATAGCCCCTACACGGCTTCAACACCAACACACATAGTTCCATAAATTCCATTCATTTCTACACACTACAACACGTTCAAAACCACCCTTAATACGTGCAAAAGAAAGTTAAATCTTACCTTAAACACTTGACTTCTCAACTTGACTAGAACTTGTGCCTTGAATTTAATACTTGTTCTTGCTATCTAGGATCAATCCCACGTTATTATACACCTTCCAAAGGGTTGAAATACTTGGAGAAAATCAAATTTGATCAACAATTCACAAGCTTGAAGCTCGACCAGCCATGGCCGAGAGCTTCTCTCTCCCTCTCTAGGTTTTCTTAAGTTGTGAAGATGAAATATGACTTTCCTTGTCATCAATTTGCTATTTATATCATTCCTGTATGTTGGACACATGTCCCACTCATGGCTTGAGCCAATCAAATTTGGCCAAGCCATGGGTGGGACCCACACGGCCATTAGCACATAATTAGGATTAATTTAACATTAAAATAATCACTAATCCCCACTTAATAATCTAATCATGGTTAATTAACCCCTAATCTCCATTAATATTTCCATGCCAATTAAAATTTATAAGCAACTTGTGCATTAAAACAAAATCGGAGGTTAAAAGTCTCTACCTCGTATCCCAACATTGTCTTGTCCTTAACTTGTCGCGATTGGCTTAAAATATCCCAATGTACAAAAATACGGGATATAACATCCTTCCCCCCTTTAGAACATTCGTCCTCGAATGTTATACTAGTCTTACAGGGTCTTATAAGCACTTCGGGGGAGTCTCCTTTATAGCTATTGTTATATCCGGCATTTTAGCATATTAGGAAAATGTGAAATAATTTCGATTTGTAAAGAATAATGTCATATGTTGATTGGGATTAAGCTATGTGTGTGTTGTTCATGAAAAATTGTGGTGTGGAAATACGGAGGAAGGCCAAGGGCAAAATTGGAATTTTGGAAATGAGTTAGGAATTTTAAAAATAAGATCCGTGATGAATTGGGCTAGGAAAAATAAGAGAAAATTTGAGCCCAAATGAATGGGGTGGCCGGCCAAGCCTTGGCCCAAGCCCATGCATGTGGTGGTCACATGACCACTTAATATAAGGGATGATCATGCATGAATATCCATAGAAGTTTCAAGAAATTAAAAGAAAAGAAGAGAAAACAAGAAAGGAGCAT
>NW_026724230.1:0-5000 GCF_029784015.1 Lycium ferocissimum
AAAAACTTTTTGTGAATTTTAAGGGAAGAAGACCGGAAGAAAACCAACAATTAGATGATGTAATAGATATAGATAGAGATATACAAATTTTTTCAGCAAAATCAATTAAGACTACTTAATCCAAAGATTTTATATAATATAGGACGTTTCTCAAGCACAACACAATTATATAGGCATTATAGAGAGGAATAGTTATCAGCCATAGGAAACAGCGTCACAACTATAAACCTAATTAATTTAGAATATGTGAGACAAATAAAAAATATTGGACGAAGTTTAATGCATGTGGGATTAATTGTAATAGGACTCGAAGGATTAACTAGAAAGAATCTAGGAACCAAAGTATTAGTGGTAATACAAATTCAAAATTAAAGTAGACGATGTAGTAGAAGTTATGGGAAATAGAGGAATAAAATTAATAAAGCCCACAAAGATAAATCCTGAAGAATATGCGGGATTAGAATGAAATTTAGAGTATTTTAATAAGAAAAAGATATTAAAATCAGAATCTTATTTAATGTATACCAATTCTAGAGGAGAGACTTCTATAAGATTCACAGACTATAACTATACTACTTATCGAGATTTAGAGGAAGAAAGCACCATAGAAGAAGCAGATACGAATGCATGAATGTCGAAATAATACAAGAGGACTTCGAAGTAGACATAGCCTTAGAAAGAGCAAAAGAAATTTATAAAAAAGATAAAAATAAGAATTTCAAATGTAAAGGATGTAAATTATGAAATTTAACATTAGAAGAAACTATAAAGCATTTTAAAACATGCGAATACATAACAGATAATTAGGGATACAGAGTAGAAAGTATTTCACAAAAAGAAATTAGATAATTTTGATAAAATCTTAGGTAGAAATACAAGAAAGTGATGAAGAAATAGAATTAGAATCGATAATAAGCAAAAGAATTAATGGAATCAACAAGTTCTAGCCCATTCCAAAAAACAAGCTGAACAACCATTCACGGTAGATACTAGTACGGGAAATGTACCAAGGAGAAGAGTTTTTAGAGTGAGGAGAATACCATAGAAAATATAAAACCATCGGAAAAAAAAATGCTTATAGAAGAGCCTATCGAGACTACAAGAAGGAGGTAGTAAGGGTAAAATATTAAATATAGCGACTGCATGATCCACAAATGTGGAATTCAGTAATAGATCTTTCGAAAGGTCTAGTAGTAGCTATATAAAAAATTATAATGATTCAGATGCTGAAACAATGTATAAATATCTAGAGACATTCTTAGGAGAATCAACAAAAGAATTATGGGAAGCATATAAGACAAAATTTCCATATGAATTTCAAGTCTTATTATCCATGGGGGCAAATCCCTATAATTTTACAAATAAGCTAGATATTTTCTAATTCGGGAAGATCCAAATAGTGGATTAATAACGTTATGAGAAATGCGTAATAAATCTAGAACAACTTAGTATAAGCGTTGGTTTCATATTAAAAATTCTTAAATGATTTTTTTTATTATTGTACTAATAGTGAAAATACTTTTGACCCGAAAATTAGGCAAAAAATTATTTAATAAGTTACGGGAGAACTTTAGGCGGAGAAATAGAAGACGAGATCGCAATAAGAGAAGGAGTAATACAACATTAAGAACAATGGTCACAAAAAATCACTTTGTCTATTATCTTTAAGAATATTGTATTGAAGAATTTTGTCTAAATGCGGAGAAATATAATAATTTGGACCAGAGTATCCCTCTTGCATAGTCTAAAGGCATTAAAATCATTAAATCCTTTAAACAAGGGTTTCTCGATGTCTTTAATTGAATCTATAACTTACGGCCAAGTTTGAAAAATGCCGTTCGTTTTCGGTGTATTACAACATAAAATTTAAACTTTTTGTCTTGATTTTTGTTTGTAAAATATTGGCAAAGAGCATTTAAAGTTTCTATAAAATGTTTTGTGCCTTTTTTATTGTAGGATATCCATAGATTATCTACTAGACATGTCTTGGTCTATCTATTAGACATTCTGGTAATTTTCTAAATGTCATGTTTGATGGTGAAAAAAAATTAAATTATGTTTTGGAATATTTTTTCTAAATATTACTTTCTAATGAAGCTTGTGGTACGAAATGAAGATTGTCGAATCGGCATCTGTAAAATGTCTTGGGGTGAGGCTTGAATGCCCTTTCCCTTGTCTGCGGAGCTTTGGGATTGTTGGTCTCATGCTATCAATAATGAAAGAAAGTTATTAGTTGACAAATTGTATATTGAGATGGTATCTATAAATTTAATCATCTTCTCAAACTACTATTTTTATCATTTATCTTTTGGTGAAACTTAAATATGGCTTCACAATCTATTCTAATTAATATTCTGGTTTTATTTAAAATATATAACACGAAAGCTGTTTAGTCCGTATATTACCGCTAAGATTTCGGCATCACTCATGTTCCTTTTCTTTGTACTTACCGCTTTGATAAGCACATTTTTTTTTCTTCGCTTTTATTACTATATTTATTTGGTCTTGCTTTTGCTGCTCCCCGTCCTTCAAAAGCTACCATCTGTTTCTATAATTAAATAGGCTATTTCTAATGACATATTTAGGTCGGGGATATTTTATTTTTTTCTTTAAGTTTTGTACTAATTTAATATCTTACGTATTGAAATGTTTCGACGGTTGGATCTTGTCTTAGAATATATAAAGGTCTGCTATTTTTTAAGTCGTTTATAAAATTTCTAGCATAATTTACTATTCCTAAGAATTTTTGTAATTCTTTCTTATCATCTAGTTTGTGCAGCATTTCTAGAGCTTTTTTTAGCTATATAAGGTTGTAATTTTATTTTACCATCTCCTACTACTACTCTGAGATTTATATAATTTTTACATAATTCATGTTTTCTTACTAATTATTATTCCATTTTCTACAAATAGTCTAAATAGTTTTTGTAAATGTTCTAGATGTTCTTTAATGTCTTACTAAATATTAATATGTCATCTACATATACTAGTACAAACCTTTTGTATTCTCGGAATATCTTCCGTTTTTCTTTGGAAAATTGTTATAAGTCTTTAATCAGTGGCATTACTAACCATTCGAAATGTCATTGGGGCAATTGAATGCGGTCCATCCTATACTACTTCATGCATTCTTACTGCCGGTATCTGATTAACGGTCAAATTTACTAAATATTTTCTTTCTATTATCCTATTTATTACTCTGTTTTATCTGGTAATTTATATCCATCAGTTCTAGTATTATCATTAAGTCTTTTATAATTTATTACCATTCTAGCTTTCCCTCTTACTATCTCACTATGATTTCTTACCATAAATGCTGTAGATCTATGTTTAGAAGTAGATCTTCTTATTACTCCTTGATTCATTAATTCTTTAATTGGTATTTTAAAATCTTCTAAGTCCTGATTTGTAGCTTCGATTGAGGCTGTTTTAATTACATATTCTGGATTTATTATGTCCTAATCTACATACAACCTTATTATTTTCCCAATGTTTTAAGGTTTTTCTCCTATTATTTCTATTTCATCTAATATTTTTACTATATTCTCTAGATCTCTTTGGTTTTTTATTACTCCTTATCTTTTCTATTCTGTTTTGAAATTATATAATCTGTGTCTATTTCTATCAAAGTATAGTCTTTTCCTAATAGATCTTCATTTTCTACTATATCTTTTTCTTCATTTCTTCTAGAATTAAATTCTTTGATTAAGTTTTTGTTTTACTGACATGTGTTATTTTTCTTCACTTTCTTTCACTATCTTCTTTCTTTTGCGGAGTTTATCGCTGTGAGTACGGATTTTCTTATGTCTTATTTTAGTTTCAGCTTTAATAGTTTGTATTGGTGTATGAGTATTATTTTTTAAGAATATAGCTCCATCTCTTGTAATCATACAACTACCATTATTATGTGACATTAAATCTAATCCTATGACAAAATCTACATTTATATTTAATTCTCTTACCCATATTTTATCCATTTTGTAGGTAGGCTTGTAGTGCACGACATGTATTTACAAAGCTAATGTATGCTTTTTGAACATAATGTCTATGTCTATTATGTGTTCCATCCATTTGCATGGCTATTTTGTTGGTTTTCTAGGATTTTTATTAAGTTTGGTGGAACTTTTTTTTATTTATTATACACTTTGTGCATCCAAATCTACTAATGCTAATGTTTCTATTTCGTAGTCATCTATCTTTATCCTTGCAAGTATCTTTATTGTTTCCTAATTTTTTATCATTACACATTGGTGCTTCATAGTCTTCTACGCTCATTAATTCTTCTTGATTGTCTTGGTATGGGTTTAAGAGGTCTAATTCTTGATCTTGTGTTGGACAAAGTTATTTAACTTCGGTTTATTTACCTTATTCTCTTTGTTTTCCTTTCTCTAATTTATGTATTCTTGTTTCTAATTCATTTACCCTTGCCTTTAGTGTCATTATTCTTAAGTTTATAGTAGAATCCTCTATTTTTTATGTTTTTTCTTCTTTGTTTATTTTTGTATCAAGTTCTTTTTCTATACACATGATGCATCCTTCCATAACATTTCTTACATTTATCTCTTTTTTTCTTTACTAGGGTACCATTTACAAAAGGCTTGTCATTACTTATCTAATCCTTTATTTCTTTCAAATTCATGATTAAAGTCTTCAGAGATATTTACTAAAGTTCTTGCTTGGTGCTTCTAAATCCAATTTCTCTAATCCAATTTCATTTATTAGTTCTTTATTACGAGTCGATAGTGTTTGTTTTGACCTTTTTCATTGGCGTCTACACTTACTATGGAATACATACTTTCATTATCTTACATATATTTGTCTACATTTATTAAAGGTTTCTCGAAAGTTTTTTTTTGACCAAATAGTAGTTGAGCTAACCATTAGATGAAAATTCGGAAACTTTGTTCGACACCGGTGTGACAAAAAACATAAAGAGATTCAAACAAGTACTATGATTTCCACCCCAAAACGAATAACAATTACGGTACACCTCCGTTCCC
>NW_026724231.1:0-5436 GCF_029784015.1 Lycium ferocissimum
ATATTCGATGTAAATATTTGACACGACGTTCGACATGAGAAATTCTGATACAAGAAATTTGGAATAGGTATTCTGATTTGAGTATTCTGATATAAGTATGAGTATTCCTAACCTTGATGTAAATATTCCGACATAAGCGTTTCGATATAAGTATTACGATATAAATATTCGATAAGAAGATTCGATATAAGTATTACGTATGAATAATCCATTATGAACGTACGATTATTTCATCGGGTCTTGGTTTATGTGCATTTTAGTTTCTCACTACTACTGTTCGTGCATATGTTACGATTTCTTCGTAGGAGTCCCAGTAGGTTTATTTCGTGCGCATTATGACATATTCGGCGGTATGATGTGTTACGGTTTCGAGACCTCGCCATAGGGCCGGTTACGAGTCTATGGTGTTATGATGTGATATGGCTTACGATATATTCGATGATATGATGTGTGATGTTACGATGTGTTCGGAGTTTGTACGGAGATACGAAATCTTCGGAGTATGATGTGTTGTGGCACCAAGCGTCGGGGGTGACCACGTTCTGGCCATGCATGATTTTTATTTGCATTCGAGTACATTTGCATTACGCGGGTTTGATACGCCACGTATTTGTTTTACTTTCTGCATATCGTACATATGTTACGTACATACTGGATGCGGTTATGATTTCGTCTTGCTATATACCGTACATTTGATTCGATCATGATTCGTTTCTTGTATTTCACCTTTCATACTCGGTACATATTCGTGCCGGCCCCACTCTTCGGGGGCTGCGTTTCATGCCACGCAGGTACACCCATATGATCAGAAGACTTTGCTAGGAGGAGTTTCAGCGAGATTGGCGAGCTCCATTTCCCTCCGGAGTGTCGCCGAGTCAGAGCATACCCGAGTTGTGATTTCTGATTTGTGTTAGAGACTTTGCAGACAGAGTCGTGGGTCTGAGATCTGTGTCTTGAGCGGCCCTGTTTGCTATGGTGGCCTGAATGGCCTATATGTTTGTACATGTATGTATGTTCAGGCGATGTACATTCCGCCTGCCTACGGATTTGATCTGATATGTTTGTTATGTTTGATACGCATGGCCGCCTAAGACGATGTCTGTTATCAGTTCCTTTGAAAGTCTTTCTGTACGCTTCATGTGATTTGATCTGGAAAATTTGAAAGGAATATGTATGAAATTGGAGTCTGAGGGTTCGCTCGGCTCCGTATGTGGGGCCGGGTGCCCATCACACCCTGATCAAGATTAGGGTGTGACAGTTAGTTATGGTCATACTCTGTATTTGCAATCTAGAACTTGCCCGATTTTTCATGCTTGAAGGCTTACGATAGTTTGATTATTGAAATGATCTTAGGCTTTCTTTGTATAAAGTAGTCACTTTGCCTTATAAGCCTTACCTAGTATGTAAATAATCCCTATTTTCCCCTTTTGAGCCTTTGACCTTTTTCTTGACTAGCCGTTAACAAACCCGTACCCTTTTTGAACTGATTCCATCTTTGCACCCATTCCCTCCTTGACACTATTAGAGAAAAGAGGCTAAACGCCTAAGTTGGGGTGATACAAGTGTAAAGTAGAGGCTAAAAGCCTAAGTTGGGAGTGGCGTGAGTAACAAAGTTGAGAATCGATGTGGTTCTTTGTAAATACTTATGAAAAAAGAAAAAGCATAAAGAAAAAAAATCAAAAAATCGTGGCACAAAAAAAACAAAGTCAGGTTACACTAGGTGCAAACCACATCGAGGTTGAAGAAGTGAAAACAAGGAGAAAAAGAAAAGGCTAATAAAGTGAAGAAAAGTGTAGTATTCAAGGAGGGTGAGTCACTAATACCTAAATAATGATCCTACCCGTCCCTAAGCCTACATTACAAGCCAAGAACAAGTCCCAGTGTGATCACAACTGAACCATCAGAAGATTAAAGGCATTGAAAATAAGGCCAAGCATATGGTATTTGGTTTTGTAGTGTATGAACGTCTTTGTGAGTGTGAGTGTTTTCTCTTCTCTTTAGTCTTTGTCCCCGTTCGTTGTATATATGTGTGCGGGACATTCTTTGGTCTATGTGAGGGCATAAGGACTAACATGTGAAATGTGAAACAACCATCCGAGGAGATGTTTGTGGGTCCATTGATAGTTCTGGTAATGTGATGTCATAGATTGAAGCGTCATTGTTAGTCTTAGCATTCTCGAGTTTCTGTTGTATCGTCGATTATGAAAATGAGGTGGTTATTTGTGGTAAACTTGCATGCCTCTAATTCGGAGTCAAAACCATTGTAGACATGGTTATTCTATTGTATCTAAGTTTGGTTGAGTCGTTTTTGTGTATTACTTGCTTGAGGACAAGCAAAGACTTTAAGTTGGGGGTGTTGATGTGCCGTGAAATTATAGCACATCTAATATCTTTTTACGAGAAGTTTTACTTATTTTTAAGCAAGTATGTGTCGTTTTGATGTGTTTTTATTGTTTGGCAGGTAATTGAGGAGTTAAAGGACAAAAGCACTGAAATTGCATTATTCAACACTGATGATGAAGTTTTATGGGTCGTATAATCTTATACGGACCATAACTCCGATCGTAAATAAGATGTGAAACAAAATGTTGAAGAAGAAAGATGGTAAAATACTGACAACTTTTACGGACTGTATCTTGTGATACGAGCTGTATTTCAATACGTATTTTAGCATATGTCAAGTGAGGCAGAAAGTAAAGTTTTGAAGATGAAGAAATACGCCCAAGTGTTACGGACCGTATCTCAAAATACCATCCGTATAACATGATCGTGAATATTCACTGAAGACTTGAAGAACTTCAACCATATAACTTTATAGGGTCCGTATTTTATTATACGGACCGTAACATATGCCGTCAGGGACTTAGGTGCAATTTTGTAATTTTATGTTTTTGAGACCTTATAAATAGTTCCTTGTAGGGTTTTATTTATGAGGAGTTGTCAGTTTTAGACTATTATTCCCTAGCATTGGATACTCATAGTTTTTGAAGTCTTTTTGGAGAATAAACAATTGCAATTACTTTCTTTCAATTCCAATCAACCAAAAGTAAGCATTATGATTTCTATTATCTCTTATCGTTCTTCTTCCGCTGTGAGTAGCTAATTTCTCTACTAAGGTTGTGAACCCTAGGATGGGTGTTTTGTAATTGGGGATTGGGATTGATATACACATAATGGATTGTTAGGGTTTATTTATTCTTCGTTCTTCGTTCATAATTGATGGTTGCAAACATTGATTAAAGTCATAAACTTTGCTTAACTTGGGAAAGTGAGTAGGGTTTGGTAGGAATAAATAACAAGAACTCAAGGCGTTAACCTTTGTTTAATGAATTCACTTAGGATTAAGAGGAATTCACCTGGCACGACTTAACCGTTCTACATATACGCTCTTTTATATTTGGGAAAAGCATAAAGAGAAATAATCTTTAACTGTTGGGAAACATTAGGGATTCAATTAGAGGTTAAGTGCATTCTTATAATGATCCATTAGAAGTATATCATGATCAATCACCATAGCATACACTTTATCTAAAGGGGGACACAACCTTGGTTTCTTTTACCATATATTACAATCCAAAGCAATTAGTTAGCAATTAGTCATAAACAACCAATCTTCTACAAAACTCAACGGAATGAGAAATTAGATCTTAAGAAAGTACTCTACAACTTTAGTAACCTTTTCACTCCATATTCCCTGTGGGATTCGATCCCAACCTAGTTGGGTTACTATATTTTACATCGTCCGCTTTGTATCATTTAATAGGTGTAATTTGAGCGTATCAGACACCATAGGTCCCCTGCAGGTCATGGCTAATTAGGCAAACATTACCAGCTAGCATGTGTGTACACGGTTGAGATACTATTATTGTTGCATTGCATTGCATCGGACTTGTATTATTCCTGTTGATGGTTGTGACTGGACTCATCTTATTCCTGTGTTGGCTGATTTCTGTTGATGACCTTATTTGGTTATGTGTTGTTCTGCCTATCTACCTATCTTATTAATTTTATGAACGTATGCACTATACTAATCTTAGTCGGCCTATGATATCTACCGATACATAGTATTTGTATTGATACTACATTACTGCACTTTTTATTTGAGTGCAAATTGTGTGCTAGAGACATCTTCCAGACCTCATATTTAGCTTGAGGCTAATTCCTGATCAGATCCGAGAGTGAGCTCCTATCCATGCCATGCCGCCTGAAGATCTTTTTTATTTGATGTCTACTTTCATTCCAGACATTATTTACATTTATAAACAGTTGTTCATTCTTTAGACAGTTATGTTTAGAGTCCTTGTACGATGACTTTCGAATTTTGGGGTTGTAATAGTTAGAATTTCCGTACCTTTTATTATTTATGGTATGATTAGACAAATTTATAATTTAATTCTGGTTATTGATTTATAATTGTTTAAATGATTTAGTAATTGGTTAAGGGAATGGTTCGCCCACTAAGAGATTTAGTGTGGGTGCCACTCATGGTTATTTGGGTCGTGACATAAACCATACCTTAGGGTGGTGGTACTGTGGCATGAAGGAGAGAGACGGCAAAAGCATTAATTGCCATTGCCCGAAATGGATAAATACGACCAGGAAAAGCAATGCGTGCCTACGTTTTTGCCTTTTCCGACAACAAATGACCAAAATATTTAAATTATGATCAAATTGTGCTTACAGAGTAATCAAGATCATTTAACTAAAACAGTTTTTTTCAGGTTGAACTAATTTAAATAAAATTGAAATGAACTAAAATCCAATTAACTTAATTAAACTTCTTAACTTAACAGAGCAAAATAATTCTTAACTATAATAATAATTATAAATAATTTTAACACTTAAAACATTTTCCAATAAAAACATTTATATTTTAAACTGATTTTTCATTATCAAAATTAATACTAAAATCATACCTATAATATATTATTAAAAAATTAAGATATTTTGCCAAATGAAATGGTAAAATATCCTCAGGCAATTATAAAATGTTTTTTAATTATGGAAAAATAACTATTCTACTCGATTTGGATTTGAAGAAGTCTGACTCGTTAATTGAAAATATGAAGGGTCAAAATTGGGTATCTTTTGACCGACTCTATATGTTGCTTTTTACTTCACTGAAGTTTTTTTCCCGCCGAAGTTTCTTACATAGCTTTCACATTTTCTCTCTCCTTGTACACTTGTATGTTATCTGTATGTCAATATATAAACTTCACTATGCATGACATACAATAATATACGCCGAGTATGTTATCTGCATGTCAATATATACACTTCACTGAGCATGACATACAATAATATACGACGAGTATGTTATCAATATATCAATATATACACTTCACTACGCATGACATACTATAATATACGACGAGATACACAACACATTCACGTGACACACATATACAATGATACACAAACTTGTATGTATGTGTA
>NW_026724232.1:0-5267 GCF_029784015.1 Lycium ferocissimum
TTTTTTCAAAATGTCGTATTTTCCACAGGGAGGTTTATGATTTCGTAGCTCTTATGACAACGATGATGGACACGTTTTACCATGATGAAATGATGCTAAAAAAATGAGAATATTTTCCATATGATGATTAGGATGATGAGAACGATTTCGAGGTTTAAAGGTTCCAAGTTATGATTTCAATGACGATATAAGAATGTTGAATATTCTTAATTTCTCGATTTTATTCATGGATGATGACTATTTTAAAGATTCCAAAGTATATGGATTGACGCACTTATAGATTTATGATCTTATTCTATGTTTTCTCTTGATGTTATTCTTCATTGATAGTCTCACCTTATAATAATTGTTCCTTCAAGGTGAGACAAAGCGACGTGATTATTCCTAATATAATCGGAGGTTACCGACCTTACGTTACTCGATAGAACATAACTTTCCTTGGCTCTCTTGCATGCTGCTATAGATATATGTATATGTATATGGGGAATATGGGGAACAACGGAGTGGCGCTATAGACGCATGGCCCCCGATCGGTTGGTGTAACTTATCATCCGGATACGGGACATATGTGGTTAAATGGATCGGGCCGACGTTCCTCGACATATTTTACGTATATATGAACAAAAAAATATTTTTCAAAGAAAGCTAAGCATGCATGGCATCCGCCTAAGAGGCATTCATATGTACGGAGTTACTCTTTTATCTCACGATATGCTCTATATTTCCATTCGTCATTATTCATACTTACATCCCTTACTATATTACGTCATGCCTTACATACTCGGTACATTATTCGTCTTGACGTCACTTCTGGACATGTGCGTTCATGCCGCGAGGACCGAGGTAGCCACGGACGATTCGCGACGGTAGGACCTCCCTCGGCGGCGGGACCTCCCCGGCGGCGGTTAATACACTCGGGTGACCGGAGCTATAGCACTTTGGGTATGCTATTCCGTTACGTACATATATGGGTATGGCGGGGCCTTGTCCTGTCATTTCTACGGTTGTACTCCATAGAGGTACGTAGATAGTGATATGTAGTCGTGATATTATCGACCTCGCCGGCGTGTATTTTGTTGTACGAGTATATATGTGTGGCGACCAAATCGGCTCGTTGTTATTCTCGGTGTTTATGTTTATATGTATGCATTGCGTGAGTTCCGGTACGGTGTCTTTTATGTTGATTGTGCGGGAGACCGTATAGCACGATTACGATTGTATATGGGCCCAGGACGGTCGGTAGAAGTAAATGCAAGTACGGAGTGCTTGCGGTGAGTGAGTCGGGCTGACATTACGGCCATCGATTTGGGTCGTGACATATGTGTTCGAGGTTGGGTATGATGATTAGCATTATAAGTGGTGCTCGGTAGTCGGCTCGGTCGTCATGCCCCCTTTTCGGGTCGTGACAAAAGTGGTATCAGAGTTGTTCCTTCCTAGGGTGTGTCTACGCGCCGTGTCTAGTAGAGTTTTATTTATGGGTGTGAAGCGCGCCACACTTATAAACAAGAGGCTGCGGGGCATTTAGGAAAAATGACTGTTCTTTTTCTTATTAGATCGTGCGATAGAGCTATGTTATAAGATTCCCCTTTTCTTAATTGTGTGTTATGATTTCGCGATGCCGGTAAAGAGAAAAGCCACGAGCGCCCGAAAAGGGCAAGACTCTACAACGCGTCGAATGGAAAGGGAGCCGCCAATGAATGTAGAAGAAGGTGAATCCCATAATGATGCTCCATCCAATACCTCTCACACCCCGCCTGTCCTCGAAGAGCCGGGAGGGCTTCGGCTCCACTCACCATACCTGGGTTCCCCCCCGGGTGATTCGGGTCAACAAATGACCGAAGCTATTCGGTTATTGATACGTATTTGCCGCTTAGGCTCGTGGGGGTACGGGTCCGAGTGACGGGCGACTAGTGCTAGAGCCGGTGATTTCATGAGTTTAAATCCTAGAATTTTTGGGTCGAAGCGAATGAAGACCCGAAGGTTTTATAGATGAAATGTTGAGGACGGCCCAGAATCATCCATGCCTCCGATCCTAATCGGAGTTGCATCTTATAGACCCCGGGATGTAGCGGTCCTTTGTACAATAATTGGATTTCTTCAAGAGGGGAGGATGCCCCCCGGTTTGGCAAGAGTTCGTAAAAGCTTTCATTTTTCATTATTTTCCACCCAGGTTGTCGGCTATAGGCGATAAATTCTTGAATCTTAAACAAGGGAATATAAGTGCCCGGGAATATAGCCTTCACTTTAAATTCATTTATAGATATGCCCCGACTAGGGTGGGCATGAGAGATAAAACCCCAAATTTGTGGGGGCGGGGCCCACTTTGTTCAAGTTGTCGTGACTTCTTTGGAGGGGATGGATATTTCCGTTTTGGGGCCCTCCCCGAAATTGAAACAAGGGCGCCGGAGGCGTGATTTTACATTGTATTTCGTACCCTCGGGTAAGTCGAGGAATGACACAAGTTTTTTTAGGGGAAATGCTAAAGTTGGGAATATTAAAAAAGGGCCGGGGGGAAAAATAAATTTGCAAAATGACTCATGGAAATACGGGAAAGGCTAGGGGAAATTTGGAACTAAGGGAAATTTTTTTTAAAATAAAAAAAATTTCAGAACAAAAAGGGGGGGCCCGGCCCTGGACCCCTTTAAAAAATTTCCCAAAATTTAAAATTAAGCCAAGTTGGGGGCAATTTTAATTTACTTTTGGGAAAGGGGACAAAGTATAAAAATTTGGGAAAGATGATTCATTCTCTTATTTCCCTAAATTTTAAAGAGACAAGAAATCAAAAGAAAAAAGAAAGTGGCCTTGGGCCCTAGGAAAAAAAGAGAAAAGAAAAAAAAAAAAAAAAAAGGGTTTCAACTTGTTTCTTCGCCAAACAATCCTTTGGGGGGTTCTTATGAAGTGGAGTGATTGGTGACAGAAGAACTCTATTCTAAGGTTATTGATTTGAGTCAAGTGAAGGTTGGGGAAAAGGGAAAGGTTTTAATTCTATTCTTATGTGTTATGGATGTTTGAGTATTTGGGGCATGAAAATGGATGAAATTCATGTTTGTGTGTTGCATGAAAAAGTGAGTTAATTTTATGTTGTAGTGTATGGAAAGTATGGAAATCCATGAAAAGCATTTTTTGGAGTGTTGGCCGAATGGTAGGTGGTAGTAGTATTGTGAATTATTTTATTTGAATGGCAATTGTTGTTATGGTGGTTCAATGTAAGAATAAGGATTTAAGGGGTTGGAGGAATGAAAATTTGGTTTTGGATTAATTTGAAAGAAAAAATATGTTGTTTTGTTTCACAAAAATTGGAAGATATGGGTAAGTAGTATATTATGGTATTGTTGGAATATCATGTGAATTTTGTATTAAGTTATATTGAATTGTATGGAATTGTATTGAATTGCTTTGAAAAGAATTGAATTGAGTTAAATTTAAAAAAATAAGTGGCTTGTTGGAGATGAATTAGTAAGTAGAAAGTGCTTTGGGAATGGTCCGTTCATATTGAAATTTTTGGATTGAATATGGAAATTTAAATTGTTGAAAATTGGTTTAAAAGCTTGGAATGCTCTTGGTATGTTTGAATGATCTTAAATTAGTATGTAAATTTGAACTATTGATTTGGGTTGAAAGGGAAATTGGATTTGGGTTGTTGGATTTTTTGGGAAAATAAGACTTTTTCCCTAAGTCTTTTATCGATTGTTGATGTTGTTTATATTGTTGTTGGTATGGTTGTTGTTGTTTTGGCCAGTATGAATCTCGGGGGTGTTATACGTATGGGGGGGATGCGCCCCAAATTTTTTTATAAACAAGTATTGGTTAGGTTAACAATTGGGAATTGTGACAAAAGAGATTTTGGGGGAAGGGCTTGGTTGGAGACGTGTGCAAAGCGGAAAAGGTATGTGAAGCCCACCTCTCCTTCATTTGGCATGTCCTTTTGTATAAGTTAAAAACCCCCCGGGAAAAGTCCTACCCCTCGGAAACGACACCTAAATTTATTCCTTTTTTTTAATAGAATTGAATCCATAACTTGTGCTTTAAAGAAAAAAGTGTTCAAACTAAATCTTTAAATAAATTGAAATGCCTTGAAACCCGTAATGACCCAAAATTTCATGAGGCCTTTTTTATGTTCGTCATTCGAGTCTCGAAAACGTGCATAGGTTCCCTTACTTGTTTTTTAGAAACTTTTTCTTGTCTTTGTTTTCGTGGGGTTCTTTTTTCATTGTAGTCTGTTTAAAATTTTCCCCGAGGTGAGCGAAGCGGGTGTTACCATGGTAGTCGGGGGGCCCAAAACCTTCGAAGATAGATACATGACTTTCTTTGGGTTCTTATGCATTTGCTTATATGATATGTACAGCATGATTGATATGTAAGAAAATGGGGAAATTTTGGGGGAAAGGATACATGTTCCTATGACGCTTGCCACCCCGGTGGGGAATTCCTCCCGGACGCGGGATCCGGGGGGACACATGGGGCGACCCACGTATTTGGGACATGACTTTTTTATTTTTACGTTCGACAAAAATGTTTTGAAAAAAATATAGAATAACAAACTGACTCCGAGAGAGGGCCCGATGAGTTTTCCTTTTATCTCGTTTATGATCTTTGGTCTCACATGTTGTTATTGCTCACATGTTTCTCCATCATATTATCTTTGTACACCACTTTCTGGGTGTGATGGGGCCCCCACCCGTGTACGGAGAGCGAACCCGCCCCTTTTCACATATGAACTTTTGGATTCTTAGACAAAATGGATAAAATACTAGCAATTTTTTTTAAAATCTTTTGTCATTTCTCAAAGTAAACACGGTTGAAAATATAGGGGGTTCCAAAAATAAAACATCCGGAAAGGGGAAAATCTTTTTAAGGGCACCAGACCCACGACTGCGTACGCAAGTCTCTCCTTTTGGGTATCATAGCACGTGTGCGCGCTGCTCACTCCCGGGGAAGGGTTCGCCAACCAAGGCTCTTCATGCTAACTTTGGGGTTCGGGGGTTTCTGGGGCATGAAACCGACCCCGAAGAAGAGGGGTCGGTACGAACAATGTCGGTATTAAGGCATGAATAATAACATAGTAAGAAATGTATCGTGAACAAAAACCGCGTAGAAAACATGGAACATATCGTAGGGTTTTACACAAACCCCTAGGAATCATTTTTTGGAGAGCGTAGAACATATCATGGGGTACGGGGGCTTGCAAAGGTCCCCGGGCGGATGCCGTCTTATTTGGGCTATCGGGGCAGTCCCCGAGACGGCTCGCCCCGCGGGGAATAAACCCC
>NW_026724233.1:0-5349 GCF_029784015.1 Lycium ferocissimum
GTTTTTTCCGACGGGAGGAGAATGTTAAGAAATTTAAAGGGAACGTAAAGGTTTTTAAAGGCCAATTTTTTTTAAAAAGGAAGTTTTCCCCATCGTGAACCCTTTAAAATATATTCAAAACATTGTTTTTTCCCAAAACCAAAAGCTTATGATTTTGTTGATTTTGTTCTTTGTCTTTGATCTCGTCTTATGAAAAAATTGCCCCTCTAAGGAAGATATAGTGAAATGATGATTTTTTTTTCTTTTTTTTTTGTTTTTTATTATATTATTTATATTATATATATATATATATATATATATATATATAAAAAATTTTGGGGAAAAAACTTATAGGCCCGGGGTATGATTTTCCCCGGGCGCGCACCCCCTTGGGGAATTGGGAGGACAACACCGAGCCTTATTATGGTGGGGTACGAACAATGGTAAGATTTTCCAGACCCGGGTATGGTGACAAAACCTATAGGGTTTTGGGATGGTATTGTATATGTATATGTATGCAATGTTTTCTTTAGAAAAAATGTTAAGTAGCTGAAATCGCCCCTTAAGAGGGTATTAGGAGGTATAAATTGCTCTCTTTATCTTATGTTATCTTCGGGCCTTTCATCATGCTACTATTCATGCCTTCAAAAAAACATTATTAAATCGACATTCTTTTTTTATTTTTAAAGGCGTTCATGTTCGGGGTAGGGGGGAGATGGAGGGCCCTTTGGGGGCCCCCGGTCGGTGCACAAGGCTCCATTTGACCCGGAAAATCCCGGGGTTAAATTTTATTCTTTTGTGTACTTTTGGGCAGGGGGGGGCCCCGCCCCCGTGTTTATGATATTACGTACTTTTAGGCTCGTAGGAGGGGTACATAGCTAGATATCTCTTAATTTTCCCATATTTTTGTATATCATTTTTTTGGGGAAAACCCGGGTTTGGTTTTTACATAAAGGGGCCCAGTTAATGATGTTTATTGAAAGTGCATATGTTCGATAAAAACTTGTTACACCTCATATTTTTTGGGGGAACGTTCACCCAAACCTAAGTGCAAGCACGTGGGGTTTTGAAATTTAAAAAGGTTAATCTTCGGAATTAAGAAACGACACAAATTTTTTAAGCATATTTAGGATAAAGTGATATTTAGATTGATGCAAGTATATTATGGTTTCGAGGTCTAAGATCATGTATGGAAAATATTGGAAGGATTGGGGGGTCAAGGGGGGAAAGGCAAAAATTTGGCCGGCCGGGGAGAATTGCCCCATGCGTGCCGTGAGCCTCGCGTTCGCGATGGCCCCGGGGAAACCCCACCCTCGAGGCCACTTTGGTCGGTTCCCCCGACTTTGCCACTTATATAAAAAAAACCCCTTATTTTCAACAGATTTTTCCCAAAGGGCAGGGGGTGAGGATCGCATAAAATTGAGGGATTTAAGTAACGGAGGTAGTTTAGTTCGGATGGAGCGCAGGATTTTGGTATCGTTTTCGGTGGACTTTTTTTTGGATTTTGGGAACAGAAGATATTCTTTTTAGTAAGAACAAGGTATGAATCTCTTTCTATTGATATTCCCCTTGGGTTTATCTAGAAGATGAGTGATTAAATGATCGTATAATAAAGTTGTGGTTGAAAAATTTGGGAAAAAATTGTGGGGATGTTTTTTGGAATATTTTGAGGAGGTTTTGGTTGTTAGTTAGTATTTTTTTTGGGTTATAACTATGATTTGCAGGACATAAACGGGGGGTGCGCCGAAATTTCGCGTTATAGAAAGAGTTAGTTTAAGCACTAAGATAACCAATTGATAACGAGCCTAACGATAGTATGAATTCCTTGATTGTAGATTTGCAGTTCAAAGGGTTTGGGGGAAAGATGTTTCAAAGGGATGTTAAGGTCTCCCCCTTTCCCTTTTAAAGGCATGATTCCTAGGAAATTTCCCTAAATGCTTCCACCCTCCTTGTTTTCAAAAGCTAGAAGTTCATGATTTTAAAGCTTCTCATGATGTTAAAGGGGGAAGATTCTTGATGATTACAATGAAAAGATGATTTTTTTCAAAAGGGTTTCCCAAGTTTAGATTCCAATGTTATTTGAGAATGTCGGTTACGTGGGTTTTTTTCAATTTTTTCATTGTTTTGATCTCACCTTATAATCATTGTTCCTTAAAGGTGAGATAGAGCGATGATGATTTTTCCCAAAATTAATCGAATTCCCAAAACATCATCGATAATTTGGGCCTTCATAGAGCTTTTACGGGTTTTAATTAGTGTATATACTATGATATTTTGGAGGGGCCGACTTTCCCAAAACTAACATTTATGGATGGGCCATATTTTCCCCGGCACTAACATATGATATTATCACGCCCCAAACCCCCCGAGGAATGCCCCCCGGGGCACCCACCCCTTAACCTAATCAACTACCAATAACAAGATTAAAAAAACGTCGTTCCATCTTTCACGCAACAAACAAGAACTTATTAGGGGAAACGTAAAACGTCCCCCCCAAAGCCCATACACATATACAAAACGTTTTGGGGGGTGTCTTAAGGGGACCCCCAACACAAACCAATTTTTCCGTACAATTTCCCCAAACCCACACTAGTGTTACGACCCCGAGTCCCCCAAATTTTAATGAAAAACCCGCCGGCCCCGAATATACATATAAATACACAAAAAAAGTGTCCCTTGAGGAACTCAAGAAAGGGGGAGCGCCCCAAATAGCGAAAGATATCCACGCCGACGAATCCCCAAAACAAACGCCCTCCCGGGCAGAAAGCAACCCCCGGGGGGGGCGGGGGAATATGTCCGAGCAAAAGCATGAAATGAATGGGGGATAAACCAAAAAAGGGGGAAGAAAGGGGGAAAAAAACCCTGAAAGGCTTGTTTTAAAAGAATTGCGTATAAAATCTACCCAATTACGGACCGAGGACATGTAAGGATCAAAAGAAATACATGTAAAACTTCCCCGGCCCCGTGGGGACTGTGTAAAATCATCATCTCATATACATATAACGGCCCCGCCCCTCTGGGGGGACGGGGTGAAAATCATCATTCTGTCATATAACGTGCCCCGGCCCCGGGGGGGCGCTGTTCATCATATAAAAAAATCCCCCACCCCCAATGAGGGGGGGGAATAATCGGGGAGGGTGCACGATAAATCCCCGGGCCCCGGACGCAAAGAAGTAATAAGCTCCCGGCGATAATGAGAAACCATATGCACTAAATCATCTTTTTTCGACTCACGAAGATCAAACAAACCCCTCATTTAAAAGCCAAAACCATAGTAAAAATCAATTTTCCCTTTTAATGTCCTAACGTATAAAAAGGGACTTAGAAATCATAGGTATTTAAAAAACCATATGAAGTGCTTTGAAATAAGAACAAATCCATTGGATCAAAAAAAGTAAGTAATCGACGCTCGGGTCAAAACGGTAATCATTTGTTTTTTAAAAAACAAAGTCGTTGGTCGGGGAAAGTCCGGGACCACGGATATGCTCAAACCAATCCGGGTCCGCCCTGAAATTAAAGTCGTTATACGTTTAGAATCATTTGGAGCAATCAAAGCAATCGTTCCTTCCAGAAAGTTACGGGTTTTTTAACGGGACCCTTTTGGGAACAAAACTTTTGGGGAACATTTGAAATCCCAAACATATCAAAACATAAGGACCATGTTTCACCACATTAAGGATACCCTATTAAGAGGTGAATGAATCGTGCATGCCCGGGGTTAATAAAATTACCCGAGGATCGGAAGCTTACTTACACTAAGACATGCCAAAAAGAAAGGGGGGAAGCTTTTCGTACCTGTTCCTTTCAAACCAAATTTTAAACCCGGGCGTCCAAAGTCTACAACAACGTTATTTGCTACCAAACATTGCTATGGTACTTAGAATTTAATCCCCCGCTATCACTTTATCTACAAAAATTAGATTTCCCCCTAAACTCAACAACCCCCGGAATTCAACTCGGGAAACCCTCCCAAAAATACCAACAATCATATTAGCAATATCAATAATCAATTCCGATTCTAGCTTAGTAACTTTTTCTCTAATTCGACGAATTCCCTTTGCACTCGTTAACCCATATAATAAACCAATATCATCGCTCACCGTTCAATTACTAATCCAAAACCATTCAACCCCTACAACACTACCCCAAAACCCTTTAAATTTCCATAGGAACAACAACAAACATTTCTTTCTTCCAAATTCATAAACTATACAACCAATTAACAAATTCATTTTCATAAATTAAAAGGGTACATTAAAATCACATTACCTAAATCATCCCCACGATTATAAATTCAACTTGGATCTTAAACCTTTTACTATGATTCCCAAAAAACAAAAACCAAAAAACTAAGTAAATTGAGTTCATTCCTTTACACCAAAAAAAACCCTAGGCCAAGCACCAACATGCAAAATTTATGACTTTCATCCATTTCACACACACAATACACATAAACCATCCAAAAGAAAAAAAGATTGAACCTTTCCCCACAGTCCTTACGGGTAGGATTGTGTCTTAAAAGGTTTTTTTGCTTCAACAACCACTCCCCGTTATTATACACCCTAAGGAGTTGAAAGGAAGAAAAATTTTTTTTGATCAAATTTTTCTTTTCTCCGGTTTGTAGGGAAGGCCCTTTTTTTTTCCCAAACTTTAGAGTTTCAAAGGGGTTTTAACACCCCGTATCTTAGAACAAGGTTAGACTCATATCATTAGAGTTTTAGCGAAAAAAATAAGGTTTGAGCGTTTTAAAAAAGGGGATGCCCCCGGGCGTTTATAACTTTTGATTAGTTGGGAATTTGGGAGAATCAGAAAATTTTAGTACGTAGAAATACCTTTCTAAATTAAGGACCAAGCCAATCGAGATCGGATCAAGGAGTTTATCATCTCAATATGGTAAAGAGGCCCAAATCCTATAGAATCGGCTGTTTTCATACGTCGACTTCCCGCCAAATTTTGTGCAAATCCGTTGGGAATTTGAGGAACCTTCCGTGAAAGTTGTAGCCCTTTTAAATAGCTTTCCAAAGGATATTTGGGTCTTGAACGAGTTATGTCGAGAAGTTATCCTTTTTTTCCCAACACTTTCCCGCACCCGTCGCTTCTGGGCGCGGGGGGCGCGGAGACGGCGAGGCCCCCCGCGGGAGAGATCGCACAACTCGAGTTTTTAGCTTTTGGGGGTTCGCGATACCCCCCCTCGCGGGAAACCCTCAGCGGGCCGGCGGCAAAACGGGTTTACGCGTTTTAAGTTATATTTAAGGTTTGGGGTTTCTTTCCCCGCCCCATTCACGAAAAAAAATTTAAACCAAGGTCAAGAAGAACAAGTCCCGCCCCAAGAACCCCCAAGGGAAGTTTTATCAGATTTTGGGTTGGGAA
>NW_026724234.1:0-5484 GCF_029784015.1 Lycium ferocissimum
GTGAACAGAGGTAAGATTTGTAAAAATACAACAATTTTTTCGTATTACTATATAATCCAAAATAACTGTTATGGTTAGTAATCAAGCATAGTTCCATAGTGTCTCCATGTGGGGTTAATTTAGGCTTCGGTCTAAACAGCCCTAACTAATAAAAGAAACAATAATTTATCTTCACTGGCATTATTTCATCTAAATTGTCTTGGACATGTTGATTCCCTTCAGCAAAAATATATCTCATATTGCTTCAAGAAACATAACCTTCTAATTGTCTTAAATACAAATTTATCAAAATTCAAAAGTAATTTTTACAGAAAGGAAAATAAAAAGAAAACACAAATTACTGTTTCATAATGTTTTTTTTTCTTGGAACATAATGCATAACTAAACGGCCCTAGAGTTCCAATAAGCAGAATCCACCTTAAGAGGGTAAAGATCGCTGGGGTTGGCCGTGGACGTAGAAGACGACGTGAATGGTCCGTCGGTGCTAAAAGTATGATCCAACATATTCATCTCCTCTTCATTTATCATCGCGTAATGCTTCTTCATCGCCCTCATGCTCTCTTCGTCTTTCTCGTTTCCTTTGTTGAAGGAAGCTTCAAGAAGCTTGTCAACATTCACCGTGGAACTTCCTTCAAGTATGCTCACCACCGTAGACATCGACGGTCTTTCCGACGAAACTTGACTAGTGCAGAGGATCCTATCTGGATCATGGTCATTGCTTCTTCTTGTTGTAATCTGTTCCAAGCCTCGGGTCTACTACTTCCATCAGGTTGTTTTGCTCCCTTAGAACGTGTACCTTTGCAAATATATTGAGGATTCAGAGTCATCTTTTTGTTTCTTTTTAGGGTTTAGAGTCGAAAAGATAATAACTTACCCAGTCAAGAAGATTGGGAAGGTCTCGACTCTGGAACGTGTAATCGTGTTGCTTCTTCCATGAACGATTTCTAGGGCCACAACTCCAAAACTATAGACGTCTGCTTTATCTGTCAAATGACCTTTCATGGCGTATTCTGGAGCCATGTATCCGCTGCATAAACAAGTTTGTTTTGGTTATAAAAAAATCTACATATATAGAGCTTAAACTTCTTGTTTGACTCACTATGTTCCTGCGACTCGTGTGCTGATGTGTGTGTTTTCTTCTTCATCAAGCTTAGCTAGACCGAAATCCGAAATCTTTGCGTTGAGTTCCTTATCCAGCAAAACATTAGTGCCTTTGATGTCTCTGTGTACAATCTTGAGTCTTGATTCCTCGTGGAGATAAGCCAGACCTCTTGCTATTCCAACGCAAATCTTCTGCCTAGTTGGCCAATCTAGCCTTATTTGAGTCTCTTGAGGACCTTTAGAAACAAAATAGTTATTGTTAGTTGTTACTGACTAACATAGTGTTTTAATGCTTTAGAAAGTGTGCACTAACCGAAAAGTGCTTGAGCGAGACTGTTGTTTTCTAAGTACTCGTAAACTAACAAAAGCTGGTCACCTTCGACACAACATCCATATAGTTTAACCAAATGTGGATGTTGTAGAGCAGAAATCATAGCAATCTCGTTCAAGAACTCTCGGTTCCCTTGTTTTGATTTCGATGATAGCTGCTTTACTGCCATTACGGTTCCATCTGTCAATGTTCCTGGATTCATACAATAGACAAAACCTTCAGACAACTAGTCTACTATCTCTCGAAAGAAATGGCAAAAAGTTTATTTTTAAAAGATAAGATTTATGTTTTCAGTACATTTTATATGAATTAGTAATAGTAAGTTGCAATTTAAAAAAATAAAATTGTAAACTTAGTCTAAAATTTGTTGTTAAATTAAATTTTATTCACACAGATCAACAAAATCACATTTTTAAATAATTTAATATATTTATTTTATTTGATTATGTTAAAATGAATCTTAAAAGAAAATGATTAAAATTAAATCTTTTTTAGGGGTGTATTGAATCTGAAATTTGAATCTGGAAATTTTTAAACTGTAGGAGAATTAGATGATTTAGTGATTTTTGTTAAAACACTTTGGAGGAAGTCATAAATTATAATGCTAAATTATATTGTTTTATTAAAAAATTAAATACCTATTAATCACTCTATTGATTTATATTTTTAAAAATGTCAAATCACAAAATAATGTATTTATTATCAGTAATTTTTAAATACTTCAAACACTTAGTTGAATTTTAGTATGCATTAAACAAATAATATTTATTTTTGGAAACAAAGGAAGTATTGTTCATCATTCTATTTTCTCATAACAAAAAGTCAATTACATTATGATGCTAACCTTGTATACAGGACCAAAGCCACCTTCTCCGATCTTGTTTGCTGGATCAAAGTTTTTTGATTTCCTCAACAACTTTGATTTGCCTCAGGTGAAGAAGGAACTTATCTAGACTTTTAAACCACCAAGTTCTTGAAATCTGAAATGTGTTGAAAAGAATAAGAAGAAACATCATTAAGTTTGGGAGTTTTTAACTCAAAATAAATTAATTATTGCTAACTACCTTTTCCATCTGACTCTTGGGTCTTAAGCAACCTCTCCACAAGATACCACCGATTAAAAGCACAAGAAACACCGTCGAAGCAACTACAGCACCAACCAACATGGCAATAGAGTTTCCACCACTTCCAGTGCCAGCTTCCTTAGGTGGAATGAAATCTACAACAAGATCATTAAAGATAAAAGTCAACAAAATAAATAAATAAGTGTGATCTCTATGTCAGATAGTTTCAAGTTTAGCAAGTTTACTTGGATCTACAGATACAGCTGATATGAGAGCCCCATATACACCTCTTGTAGGAAGTCCTTGAGTTCCTTTGCCAGCCCAGAACAATCTTATTTTCAAGTTTCCCATCTGTAATCATAACCGGGAAACTCTTAACCACAGCTCTTCCAACACCTTTTGCCTCATCTACTATATTGAAATCCTTAAGCTCAAGCTTTCCCTGCACATTGATTTAATCCACTACAATCGTTTCAAACATGCTTTTAAAGAAAAGTTGTAAGTATATTACCTGAACGTATACATCAAAGAATCGTCTCCCCAAACTGCTAAATGTTTGGTTGCCAGTGAACATAATTTCAGCGAAGTGGAGATTAACAGTGTAGTTTCCTTTACCAAGACAAAATGCGTAGTAAGTGAGGGAAATTGCAGATAGACGTGCATGTGTATAAGACTAGGATCTGCTATCGTAAGCTCTGACTTATTGTCCCATACGGTTTCTCCTTTGGGAAGACCGCTCATCATCAGAAGATCCCCGTGTTGCTAGAAATCCAACCGTTTCTAGTGTGTTCGTTGATGCTCCATCCGATGTATCAGCATCATACTTAGTCCCATTGAATGTAAGTTCAGTACCACCACAGTTTATATGAAGTCCATAGAAAGCTGGAAAAAAAATAACAAAGTTAAATCAGCTACTCGCTGCTAGATTTTCAGCGATATGGTTTTGTGCAAAGACTTACTTTTAGGACATATATAGCTACTCAGACAGGAAACGTTTGAGCTGTAGAAAAAAATAACAACATAACATCAATATTCTAGTCAGTGTTAGAGAGAAGTAGGCTGAAGTAGCCATAGTTTTCAGTAAGAAGGATGAACTGAGAGTTGGTCTGACTGCCTGCTTTAACTATGGCATAATATTTCCGTGATGTTAATGAGCAAGACGATTTTAAAACTTATGAGAAGAAAAGAAAGGCTTACTGGTTATTTGCCACTAAAGGGCTTGTGCTTGAAAACATATTCCTGTGAATGAAAAGAACGAAGAAAATGTAAGATGTATATTGATATTTTAAGTTATGAATTTTTATTGTTCTTCTTATTCTTACACAGCACTCTTCTGACATTCTGCGGTTCTTAGATCATTGGTAAAGTCATTGTAAGTAAGATCACTGCAACATAAATTACCAAACAAAATGTTATTTGTGTCGCTACAAAAGATTGTGTTATATATATATATATATATATATATATATATATAGTTGAAGAAAACTCACATGTTATCTCCTTTGTCTACCATCCAAGTTGGCACTTCCCCACTTAACATGTTACTTGTAAAATATCTGGAAGATTAGAAAACAAATTCAATATCATTTAACTTTTCATCCATAGATAGATTTTAAACAAAAAAAAAAAGAGGAGATGAACAGAGAGTCCATACATGTTATCTACGTTGGAAAGAGCTATATATGCTACGGAATTTGTCCACTTAGCTTATTAAAGCTAAGATCTCTTAAAATGAGTCTCTCAGTGTCATCTTGACTTTCTCTTTTTCATATTTATTATGCTGGGCAAAGAATAAAAGTAGTTTACTTACAAGTGTTTTAATGATGTGATCGGTCCAAGATACGTTGGTAACTCTCCTGTAAGATTGCAGTTCCTAAGAATCCTGTAAAGGAACAGCGAGTGGAAGTAGAAGTTAAGCTCAAATAAAGTGGAAAGAAACTATTACTGAATTTGTTTAGTCTTAGACTCAAACTAACAATGTCTCCAACGTTCTCATGTTTTGTAGTGGCGGAAATGGAGTCTCTGGTCCGCTTAGGTCACTGATCCTCCTACAAAAACAAAATTAAGAAAAGAAACAATAATACTATTGATAATGAATCTACTAAGGTGACAACAATGAATCACACAGGCAAAGTTGGTGTACTTACAAGTCTGTTAACTTAGTAAGAGAACCAATGGTACTAGGAATTGGTCCGACTAAACCACTTGCTTGAATAACCCTGTCGCATGCAACAAAACAACATTTCACTCATTTGTAAGTCACCAATAGCCACAAGAAATGAAAGAATCTGATTACGCTAAAAGAACTGCTTACAATTTTCCAAGTTCTGTCCAGTTCTGGATCAAATCTGGTATAGTTCCGGTGAACTGGTTGTCACTTATACGGCTACAAATCAATAGATTAATATATATTCATATATATGTGTCAGAATCTCCAGCAAAATATGCATTACTATACAGAAGAATATTAAAGGAAGTCTTACAAATCGGTCAATGTTTTAAGTTTGGAGAATGTACTTGGGATGTCGCCACTCAAGTTGTTCGAGCTAAGAAGCCTACAAAGATAAACATAGTTTCAACGCTAGTAATTTCTTTGAAAGTTTCTGTAGATTGTAAAAGAACTTGGACAATGATTCTTACAGTCTTTGAATGTTTGGTAGATTCCCGAGCTCCGGAGGTAGTTTACCTGAAATCTGGTTGAATTCCAAGATTCTAAAAACACAAATGTCCATAAAACAAATCAAGACATTGTCACCAAAGTATGAATTATCTGGACATTTACATTTTTAAAGAGAGAGAGAGAGATCAAAGAAATGTACTCACAGGAATATAAGGCTTGTGATGTTTCCAATCTCTTTGGGGATTGGACCAGTTATTCGGTTTCCAAGTAAGTAACTGCATTTCATCATCCAACAAATCAATCTACACATTCATGCAGATGTAAAGTGTATATGGACAGAGACAAGCACATATACATACAGTTTTCAA
>NW_026724235.1:0-5644 GCF_029784015.1 Lycium ferocissimum
CCTTCCAAATTCAACTCCCGTTTCGCCCAAAATCTACAAATGGTCAGTGTTTACCAATTGTCAATAGTAAGACTTTTAGAATTCAAATCTTAATCAATACTTGTCTTAATCTTTCAAATAAATCCACTTATATTCGCCGAAATTTCGAAAGATTTCCCTCCGTAACGCACCATCCCCGAGACTTATCTCGCCAACAATACTACACAGTGGAGAATGGAATCTCGCCAACAAATCAACAACGACAATACCAACAATTATTCCAACAATACTTACAATATTCATAACAATCCCATACCACCGAATCCTCCAACTTCAACAAACAATATCACCAACACATTTTTATCCTCCAAATTCATAAACTTCCTCAACAATACACACATTAGCAACATTATACTCATAAATAGAGAAACGACACTAACATTATATTCGCTTCCAAATCAGCCCATAACAATTCCAACATCAATTTAAGCCATCAAATTCTCATTTGCATCATAAAATACATATCAACAACAATTAAATTATTACATAAAACTTGATTCATATTTCATACCACACACACACACACACATTCGGCCACCTTCCAACACCCACCAATTCAACCAAAATCACCAAACTTCCATTTCCAATATAAATTCCATAGCAACAACAACTAAAATGCTACATAAAATTGACTAATCTTGCCTCCACAACACATGCATACACGCGGCTATACCATGCAAACCTCCCATATTTTCATGAATTCTACCCATTCCTTCATACTACAATATAAACAAGCTTTCATAACATCATAAAAAAGGGATTAAATCTTACCTCTTTCTTCCACTTCTTCACTTAACCAAAATGCGGAAATGATAAAACGGACGACCTATCTTCGAAACAACTATACCCGTTAGAGGACCCTTGAATTAGTAGGAATACATGAAGAAAATAATTTTTGGGACAAGATTTCATGGGGGCAAAATTGCCCCCTTGGCGAATGGCCTCTTATTCTTGCTCTCTCTTCTTCTTTTTTTTTTTTCCAACTCTCTTAACTAGAATAAAAACTTCTCTCATATATATATATATATATCTTCCAAGTCATGAGGGGCATGCCCCTTCTCTAGAAATTTCTTATATTTTTCTAGAAAAGATGACTTATTTTGTCATCAATTTTCATTCTTTTTCTTTTCCTTTTTTTTTGAACCTTCATGAACTCTATGTGAAATTTCCATTTTGCCCCTCAACTTTTCTCATTTTTACCATTTTGCCCCTAACCTTCCACATTATTTCCATTGGTCATTTGCAAATTTCCTTTTTACCATGGCCTTTCCAAATATTTTCATACTACCAATGCTCATAAATGATATCCCTAACAACTCGTACATTAAAATAACTCTTGAAAATGATCTTGTCCTTAACTTGCCACGACTTTCTCGAATTATCCGAATGCATGAAATACGGGGGATATAACAGATCCCACCGAGGGAACGATTATACTAGGCGATTTAAACAAGTAAGAAATTATCAACAACTACGCTAAGCCAAACACTTTTTCAATATTTGATTTTTGTTTTAACAACTAACAAAGTTAAAATTAACTAGAAAATGGGTAAAATGATCAATGGCCACAAGTATGGATACAGAGGAAATTACGCTTAAGTAATGATCCAATATATTTCACGATTTTACAACTATGAGTGAGTTTATGCTAATTAGATAATGATCTCTAAAATCTCATCAAAAGTCTCTCGACCAAATCGATGAATTTCACTCTAAGCTTTCTCAAGCCTTAGAGTGTGATCTTCTGCACAATCAATATAATCAAAAGTAACTTTCCTATCTCTAGCTCAAGTTATTAGATGGGTTTCAAAGCCCCAATTCTTGTTAATTAATCTTTCCCAAGTTCAATCTTCCTCTCTCGAGCTCAAATCGAAGTAAATGGGTGGGTCTTAGGGTTAGCTAATCCCTTAAGAAACATTAAAGAACAAGATTAATTAAAACAACATTAACTCACTTCATTAGCAATAATAATCATTCAATATATAAGCAAAACAGGAGTTTCATTCAAACTTTAATGATAGAATATTTCCATAAACAAGATTCAAGTAATGGAATGGAGTACTACACACATAGATATTCAATACATAACAAGGAATTGAAGAAATGAGTAAAAAGAGAAATTTCTCATCTAAGTCTTCAAATCTTCTCTTCCAAAGTGTGAGTTGATGAACCCTAGTCTCCAAAACTTGTGTTGAAAATGACCAAAGATGAAAGATATTACTCCCAAGTCATCTTTTATAGTTCCCCAATTTTGTAAAGTCAAAATATGACAAAAACGACCTCCATATTTTCAGATTTTCGAAATTACAGTTCTGGCCACTTTTTGCACGTTTAGCCACTTTTGTCATTTTCTTCACTTTGACCTCTTTTTGACTTGTTTTTCACTTGATTTCTTCATGATCACTTCTCAATCATATAAAATTATAAAATTGAAGTAAACCATAGTAAATGCACTATTTTCTCAATCAAAAAATTCAAAAGTCTAAGATTAAAGAAGAAATAAATTGGAAAATACCAACTTATCGAGGGTACGAGAGGAGTTCGAACACATCACTAGAACTTAAACATGAAGAGAAAATTATGCAATGTGAAGCTGGTTTTTGAGTTCTTAACCAATACATAGCATGTTTTCTGAAGTTCTTTAGCATGATTTCTAAGTTCTGGATCATAAATTGAATATTCTTAATGTTCTTTCACTGCATTTGATTCAATATGGTTAGAATAGTTCACTTTGGATTTTAGGATTACATTCTCTTTGGAACTTGGCTTAAAATGAAGTGATGAAAATGTTGGTCACTGTTTCGAATTAAATAGACTATGAAACTCCCAACTTTCTGTGCTTTGGTATATTGCAATCAAACTCACTGTATAATTTTACAGATAAAAATTTTGTGGTCATTTTGTTGGGAAAATACCTTCATATAGGGAGTCTTTTATGTAGTTCAAAATGCTTAATTTATCTTCTTTGTGACTCTTTTATATGGTGGAACATAAATGGTTTTGATGATTGTTTCGGATAGTTTAAGCTTTTAGGGGCATTGTATATGAGATTTGTGGAAGTGTTTTGTGCTCGACTGATAAAGGAACCGCAACATCTCTTTGGTTCTTTCTTATTCAATTGCAAGTCCTCAGGTATGGGATTCACTCTTCCTTTTGTTTTTACATTACACTTGTTGCTATCTTGTTCTTTTGCTGTTTAGAATGTGTGGTTAGGCTGAAACAAGTAAAGGGACCACAAAATGGGCGTTATAATTGCATTAAGGACAAGACAACATTTCAACTTGGGGGGAGGAGCTCAAATGTTGAATGATATTTATGTGATTGTGTCTTTACGAATTCTATGGATTTGTTTAGATTAACTCTTTTGCTTTTGACATTTTGATTTTGACGTACTCTTATAATAGTATGATATACTAGTTTTTGTATGCCCATGTCTTGTATTAGAAATATCCTTGGCTTTTCTTTGCCGTGGTTCTTTTTCCTATGATGCTAATGTCTTTTGAACCTGGTGTTTTTAGGTAGTTTTGAGTCATCTTGTCCCTATGATAGATATTTGGGCACTTTCTTAAGGAAATAAGCCTTGTAGGTTAGGTGTAGACGTGAGTTTTAGGTAATATGGGAGTAAAAATGGTGTTGGGATGTGGCTTTTTGCCCCTTGGCTAATTTTTGGCTTGCTTGGTACTAACTTATTTAAACCTTGGCATATGAATTCTTGAATTTTGAAAAAGAAAAATGATTGTAGTAAGGATTCTTGTTGTGAATTTTTGGCTCTTACTTTCACTAATTAGTCTTTTTAGGATATGAGTGACTTTTTGAGTTCATTTTGTTTTAATAGGATTTTAGATACATATTCTACTTGGATTTTCATGTGCCATGGGTGGTGAGGTTTTGTCGGTTCTTTGCCTTATTTGTAGTCTAGGACTTGCTCGGAATGAGTTTCAAGGCGAAATCCTCACCGCACTTGGTTTGAAAAATGATTTTAGACCTTCCTTGAGAACCGTATTTGTGCCTTAAATTTCATATTCTTGCATATTTTCTCTAGTCAACCCCTTTTGAGCCATTAAACTTTTCTTTGGCAACCACGTTACAAGCTTTAACCTTTTGTTCTTTATTGACCTATCTTTTGGCATCAGACCTCCCCTGAGTGTCTTGAAAGTACAAATATAGGCTAAAAGCCTAAGTTTGAGGGTGATGGTTGGAAAAAAGTTGTGATGTGGGAGTTTCTTTAATGAAAAGGTGAAAAAAAAAAAGTAATAGAATAGAAAAAAGGAAAAAAAAATTGGAAACTTGTTTTTTGAAAAATTTAAAAAAAAAAAAAAAGAGAAGAAAAAGGAAGGAATAATAAAGAGTTGCGAATAAAGGAAGACTAGTTGGTGAAATGAAAAATGAAGACAAGGGTGGAAAAGCTTGAAAGGAAACATGTTTTGATTGTTGCAAATTATAGTGCTTAGGAAGGTTTTGAGTCACTCTTACCCAAATTGTGCCCTACCTTAACCAAAAGCCTAAATTCAACCCTTTAAGTCCTACTTTACTTTGAACCAAGTGTGTCTACATTAGTGGAGATATACATGAAGGGAAAGCTATGGTACTACTTGTGTGCATTTGAACATCTTTGTGTGTGTGAGAGAGAGTTTTTTTTTTTTTCCATTTGATATCCCATTTGTGTTTAAATTGTATTTTATGAGTTGGGATACTCATAGATCATTTGTTCCAATTTTCAATTGGGAGGAATGAACAAAAGAAAGTCGTTTGTGATAATGAGGTAAATTTTGAAGCTTTAGTGTTGTTTACCCTTAAAAAGATAACAATTGAATTTATACGCGGTTAAAGAATACGTGGTGAGATCTCGTTGATAAAGCAATGAAATAAGTAATTGTTGACACTTAATTTTTGACCTTCCGTAATTTATTTAATCACTCGAGTCTAGGGTAATAAATAAATGGCCGAGCATTTTTTAAAGCCTTAAATGATTTTTATGAATTGTCCGAGGTCAATATTTCTTTCCCTTAAATTAATAAAAGAGGTTTTCATGCATCATAAATTTATTTAGAAATTAATGAGTATTTTCATGATATTTTATAAGATTTTGTTAAATTCAATTAAAAAAAAAAGGAAGAAGAAGAAAGGTTTTTCATCTAGTTAATTATTTAAAATTATCACATTTTCCAAATACTTCATTCTCTTTTAATCTTTGAAAATTTGAGTAATTTAAATAATTTAAGTAATTAACCATTTAACCCTTTAAATTTCTGATTTTTATATAATCTACGGGATTTATAAAAGATAGGCATAATTGCCCATAAATGTTTCAATTAGGTTAATTAATTAATTAAGTGGTGATTCTTGCAAAATTGATCCTTTTTATAAATATATTTTTCCTTGGCCATAATTAAATTAGCCGACTTAGGATTTCTGAAGATTAGAGTTACTTTGCAAAATAAGTACGTTAATGTGTTATTTCAAATAAGCTAGGTTTAATTTAATTTCAAAATTGCTAATCATATAGTTTAATGTTTTATTTGAAACAACTATGCCGTTAATTCTTTAAGTCCATTTTAGACCCATTAGTAATTTGACCGACTTTTTTTAATTACTTTAATAAAAT
>NW_026724236.1:0-4944 GCF_029784015.1 Lycium ferocissimum
TAAAAATAGCATTCGTGTTTTAAATAAGAAAAGAATTCGATGTTGCAAAAGATTACCAAGGGAAAGGCGGTTACGATAAGACGAAAAGAGTTTGGGGTAAAAGTGCCCGCCCCAACTAGGGGCGACGAGTACCCGATTTTGCGGGCCCCCCCTTGTCAACGTCTTTTTTTTTTTTTTTTTTTTTTTTTAAAAATCGTAAAAAGCAGGGTAGTCAATATCACATATTACAGGGGAAATGGGACAATTAGATATGAGACTCCGTGCATATCTAAAAGGCCCAACAAGAAAGTAGTTACAAGTAACCGACTTTGATGTGCCCAAAATATTTTAAAAAAGTAGTCCCCAAAATTTTAACCCGGGAGCGCCTCGGGGGCCCCCGGAAGAGCCCCTGGAGCAAACCCTCCGTCTCCCGCGTGGAGAGACGGCCCCAAAAAAGGGGCCGAGAGCGGTCCGGTATGTGAGAAAATAGTAAAACGAAGCATGAAAGGAGTAAAAAAACCGGGGAAAAAGTCATATAACGAGATAAAAGGATAACTGATCCTTTCAAGGGGGATGATCTTTTAGCATATTTTTTTTTAAAACATTTCTTGTCTATACATGGAAAATGAACAAGTCAACGCCGGGACGTCGGCTCACCCACAGGGGTGCGCCCGGCACCCCGCGCCGGATGGAATTACGCCACCACGGTGGCAAGCGCTATAGCGCAACATTTTTCCCCCTCCCCAAATTTCCCCTTTTTATATACATATCATATACGTTTTTAAAACATTTCATATAAAACGGGAAAAACCCAAACAAAGTCAGTGTCATCGGGGGGCGTAAGGCTGCCCCCGATTACCGGAATAACCAGGTGCTTTTTCCCCTAAAGGGAAAAATCATTATAAGGCGAGACTAGCAATGAATAAAAAACACCACAAGAAAACATAAAATGAAATTATAAAGTTCTATAAAGAAGTAATGGAACCAATATGACGTACATCGAGACTCGAGTAACGAACATAAAAAAAAAACGGCCCTCGTCCTTGGGGCTCCCCAAAGATTTGGCCCTTTTTACAAGAGTTTGACGTTTTTTAAAATTACTTTTCCAAAACAAAAATTAGGGTTAATTCATTGAAGAAAAAGGGCAAAATTTAGGGTTTGTTTCCGGGGTGGACTTTTCCGGGGGTTTAAAATTATAACAACTAAAAAAAGCCAAAAGGAAGGGGAGGGGGCTTCCCTCCTTTTCCGCTTTGCACCCCGCTCCAAACTCAAGCTCCAAATTCGCAAAATCACAATTTGGTCCGTTACCCAAAAGTTAATCTTAACCCTACTTCCCTAAACAAAATTTCCCCGGCCTCCCCTATCGATAACATCCCCCGGGTTCCACTGCCAAACAACAAAAACCATACCAACAAAAATATAACCAACATCAACAATCGAAAAAAACGCATTCTAAAAAATAGTCTTTTTTTTCCCAAATAATGTAACAACTAAACCCAACTTTACACTTACAACCCAATATCAAAAAAGGTTCTATTCCCCCTTTTAATTTTGGGGGTCTTTCAAACAAAACCCAAAAAAACCCCCAAGCTATTTTCCAATTTTCAACAATTCCTTTAAACCCAATATTCAACCCCAAAATTCTCAACACAATTGAATTCAAGATATTCCAACAATACCATCAACATACTACTTATTTTAATAACCTTCTAATTTTTTTATGAAACAACAACAACATATTTCCTTTTTCCCAAATTCAATCAAAACCCAAATTTTCTTTTCCCCCAAAACCATTAAATTTTTTATTCTAACATCATGGACCTACCATAACAACAATTTCCATTCTAAATAAAATCAATTCACCCCCCCTTTACCATAATCTATATTTTTCCCGGCCACCATCGTATACAACTACAACCTCCCCAAAATCATTCAACTTCCTTTATCAACATAACTTCACAACAATAACAACCAAATACTAGATACAATAATTAAAACATGATTTCCCTCCATCCCTAGGTACACACGGCCACACCCTTCCCTTTTCTTATTCCCCCTAAATTTCACTCATTTTACACACTACGCCCAGGAAACATCCAGGGAAATTTTAAAAAGTGAATTCTTCCCTTTTTTTTCCTTACTTTTTCCCTTGGGCTTGAAATTTGGGAAGGGACTTGCCAAGACTTGTTTTTTCCCTTTTTGCCCCAAATACACCTTACTATGTTAAGAGCCCTTCGGGGAATGGTTTGGCTATGAAGAACAAGTTGGAAACTCTCTCTTTTTCCCTTTTCCCTTTTTTTTTTTTCTTTCGGTTTTTTTTTTTTTTTCAAGGCCGAAGGCCAGGTGTTTTTCCTCTCTCTTTCTTGCTTTCCAACCCCCTTGAAAATTCTAGAGAATTAAGATGAATAAGTCATCTTTCCTCTTATATATATTTGGTCCCTTCCAAGATAATTAGACTTTTTGGTCCTATTTGGGCAATTTTATTTGGCCAATTTTTAAAACCTTGGCCAATTTGGCCCCCTTCTCTTAAAAATTGTGGGCAAATTTCTTATATTTCATGAAAAACTTTCCTTATTTCCCCAAATTTGCCCCTAGCCTTTCCCCGGTTTTTGGGTGAGTCTTTTTGCGAATTTCCCTTTTTTCCCCCCGGGCCTTTTCTTAATTTTCCCCCTTTACCTTTTTTCCCTAAGCAACTTGTGTCACTTGCCTTGACTTACCCGAGGGTACAAAAAAATATAACATCCTCCCCCCTTTAAGAACATTCGTCCCCGAATTTTGGGAACCCCCTTATCGAGTGACTTTCGGGGGGGTTTTTCCCTTTTGGGGTTGTCGTCCCAAAATCACTTAACACGTCCTTTCCCGATGTTGGGTTAATTTGTACTTTCTTGTTATAACCCTACTTCATAGGATGCCGTCTCGGGTTTTCCCCTTTTTTTTCTCTCCGATCTTTTTCGGTTACCTTCCCCGGTTGTTCTCATATTTGCGTCGTCTCGTCGTCGACTTGTTTTCCCCCTTTTTTGTAGTTCCGATGTACCAACATATCCCCCATTCTTGTTACCCTCTCATTCGCAACATTTCCAAACCCTTTTTTTAAACTTACCCCGATTTAAAGGGGGTTTTACTTGTTCCCCTTTTTACCGGGCCACCCCCCCGGTCAGAACCCCCATTACGTTTTACCTCCCTATACCCTTTTTCATCTACGCTACCCTAATCTTTTTGTCCTTTATCTCTATACTTATGAAAATTTTGGGGTACTTCCGGGGGCCCCTCTGGGTGCTCCCCCTTTTGACGGGAACCCCGGGAAAAGTTTTGGGATTCCGGATCTTTGCTAATATTTTGCATCCTTCCCCCGCCGGGCTTTGTCGCGTAATCCGGGGGATTGGGGACTAGTCACTTTCGACACGCCTTTGAAACGTACTTTTCTTTAATGACTAAAGCCCCCGCCCTTTCCACCGTCTGGGGGTATAACTATCCTTCGTCCGGGGTTTCCGGTTTTCTCGCTTTCAAGGAAGACCTTGGACGGATAAATTTAGATTGATCAACATATATACTTTAATAAAGGAAAAGGGGAAATTTTGTGTTCCCCCGGGGGGGGCTGGATCCTGGCCCCCCCGGGCAAAAATGCGGTTTCGAGGGGCCCCCTTTATGCGGCTCCTCCTCCCCGACCACGACCCGGGTGGGGGGACATTTTGTCCGGGGGGGGGGGCACCGGGCGACGACGAACCGGGGGGCGGATCTAGCGGGCCGAGTCCCGGGCTCCCCGGACCCCCGTGGGGGGTCGCGGTTTGGGTCGGGGCCCACCCGCAAAAAAAGCACCGTGTCAAAGGGAGCACACCCCAGGGGGCTTACCACACCCGGACATTCCAAAGGGGGCCCCCTTTTTTTGAACCCCCCTTACTTCCCGGGGCCCCCAAACTCGAGCACTCGATCCGGGTTCCCAATACCCCGGGAAAGTTTTGGGCGTCCTCCCCCTATTCACCGGCCCCCAAAAAACCCCGGGCCCCTTTGGGCCCCATTCCAAATCCGGTCGCCCCCCCGTTTTTTGATCCCTTCCCCCGGGGTTTTGGGGGTGGGGGCCAATGCGAGCGATAGTCATCCCGTCCCGGGTGAAGGTCTCAAGCATTTTTTTAGCCAAAGTGGGCCCCAGCCCTTTACGAAGGTGCACACGATCCCCCATATTCCTACTTGGGGGGGCACGGGCCCCGGGCAAAACGGAGGCCCTTTTCCCCCCACTCTTTTCCCGTCCCGGCCCCAAAAACATGCCCGGGGGCCCCTCGGGAAATCGGTGGTAGGTAAGTGAAATGCCCCCGGGGAACTCTCGCCGGGGGGGGAGGCGCATTTTCTCCCCTGAGAATCCAAATTATACCGTGAACCCGATATTTTGAATTTTATAAGAGGGCCCAAATCTCGACCCCGGCCCCCCGAAGCATGTATTATTTGGCTTCCCCGGATTTCATCTAAAAAACTTTGGGGTCCTCCCCTGGTTTCGATCCATGAACTCCAATTTTTGGGGGGAAAAATCACCGGGGCCCCCGCCCCCCGCCCCCCCCCCTTTGGGCCCTATCCTGGCCAGCCGTTGGGGGATAAAAGGGGCAAAAAGGATAACTTCCGTTTTCCCCGGCCCCCCCGCCAAAAAGGGGGGGCCCAAGTACCCCATCTTGTCCGAAAAAAACCCTTCCACCATTTTTGTTCCTCTTAGCAAAACCGGGGATGAACGGGGGGGTTTTTTTTCCAACATTAACATTAAGCGGGGTATTATAAACATAGACCCGGAACTTATTTTTCACTTAAAACAAAAAAGGGTTTTAAAATCCAAAATACCACTACTTACTATACATAATCATTTACATATCCCTTTTCGGGGGGCCCGGGCAAAGCCCCTTTTCTAGAAAGGGGCCCCGGGGCCGCCCGGGGCCCCAAAATATTAAAAAAAGTACCCCGGAAAGGGGGCTCCCCAAACCCGGG
>NW_026724237.1:0-4670 GCF_029784015.1 Lycium ferocissimum
TCCCCAAAATGGACCAAAAGGCCTGCGGCCCCCCCTTTTTGGGGGAGGGGCCTTTTTTCTTTTTTTTTTTTTTTCAACCCCAATTTTTGAATGAAACCCAAACAATTTTAAAAATTTCCCAATTTCCCCTTTAGTCTTTTCGTTTTTCCCACACTAAATTTTTCCATAGCCAACTTATGAGCCAAACATGAAAATGCGAATTGTCCTTAACCTTCCTTAACATCTTCGCGTCAATTTTTCCCTTTAAACCCTCTAAACCCCAAGTAGAAAAATTTGGGAACCCTTTAAATTTCCCTACCATTGACTTGTTTCCAATTTTTTCCAATCGGCGAGGATAAATTTCCCCCCTTTAAACTTTTCCCTGAATGTTAAACCCATTAGGGGTTTTAAAACCTTTTTTTTTTCTGAACCGGATTGAGTTTAACCCAAAGCCCCAAAGGGCCCTTTTGTTCCCCCCGTCTTCTTGCCTCTCTTTTTTGGGGCCTCGGGGTCTTTCGGATCACGGGAATTGCCTTCGGGAACCGAAATAAAGCGGACGTCGGACGGAGCCATGGGAGTGGGGGCCCCGGGGTGGGGGAAAAAACTTTCGGGGTGGGATCCCAACGCGTCGGAAAAATTTTTCGGGAAAAGCAGACTCGAAGTTTATGGGATAGTTCGGTGGGTGGACGGCGACATTGTACTTTTTGATCGGAGTTCGTGCGAGATGTATGGGATGGATTTGACAAGTGGGAATCGGGAGGACATGAAAGAAATTAAATTGAGCCGGGTAAGGGGAAAATTTCCGAGGTGGGAGGCAAAAAAGGTGGAAATTTGGGGGGGTGGGGCTATTTTTTTTTTTTTTTTTTTTTTTTTTTTTTTCCTACTTTGAGACCTACGGAAATTTTCCTTGTCACGTTATACTTCTCGCTTGATTAAACTTACTTTCCTCATTGTTACACATGATTTCCTACTGCTGTCAACTCTTGAAGGTTTCACTTAATCGTATTCCCTTGTCCTTAATTCCTTCCCTATTCAATTCCCAACCCCAATCCTAGTGAAAATAGTACTTGCAACACTGCCATGTCTTTCCTTGTTACTCGAACTTCGATGTTTTTTGTCATTGGTTCCCACCCGTAGCACGGTGGGAATTCAACCTACCATACAATTGCTGTAAGAATATCGTACGCATTCCCCATTGATTATTATCGACTACCCACAAAATAATTCCAACGTTGTTCAAGCCTATACAAACCCCGAGCTATCTGTATTTTCTTTCCTTCGCCCTATGTTCGTTTAAATCCCTTTCCCGTTAGTGGAAACCCCTTTTTTGTCGTTAGGACTCGCCTTTCAATCAACGTAATCACCGGGGAAAGTCTACACATACATATATACACACTCTTTATCATTCTACTAAAAACATTTCGATCTTACTTAAATTTACCTGATTTCCAGCGTATCGTGGCTTCTTCCCTTTTTCCTCATTAATGCGCCCGGCTGTGGACGAAAGTCTATCCGCTTCCGACTCCCGTTTCCTTTAGGTTACCCCAAAATTTCCATTTATCCCCTTAAATTCCAAGTTTGTAAAATTTCGCACTTACTTCCAGCGGGTCACCCATCCTAAAATTGCTCCTCCCCCCGAAAGACGCTTAACTTCGCAACTTCGATAGATCCTGGCCTTTAATGTCTGTAACTGTGCTCATTTCCACACACGACCTTTATTACATAAAGGCGAGGTTAATCGATACCTTACAAATCCCGAGGTATATTCATTAAACACGCCCTTTCTTGTACAACTACCGTTTTACCCTCCTCGACCTTCGGTAGTTACCTCGTGCAAATTCTTATTACTCAAACGTACGCCGCAAATACCCATAATACCGTACAAATACACGTGCCTTCGCATCCCACGCTAGCCATTCGGGATCTTCTCAAGTTTTCGGTACCGTAACAACGATATTCGAACTTCGTGTGACCTTTCCGTGCTGACGCTTATCATTTTCCGCCATATGTAAAGCGCGTAAAATGTAACGAACAAAATCAAAATCGGCCTAACGTAATGTACGGAGGGAAGCACAAAGACACAGAGAATCGAAATGCATACCAGTAGAGTCATAAGCACGTACGTAAAAATATATGTAAAGCCGCCCCGCGAAGGCTGCCGGTGAACAACGAGGGCGCTCCTCCGTCCCGCGCCAAAACACATCATACTTCGCAGTAGGGAATATCTCCAAACGTATCGTAACATACCAAGTGGCTACATCACATCACATAATCGTATCGTATATCAAATATATGTACATGGCACATCATACTTCGGACCCATGTACATGTCATACCTGCCCCCTCACATCGAGGCACGGCGAACAATGCAGAGGAAAGCGCTGAGAAACATACCCGGCCCGGCTCGCGTGGGAAACATTGGGCATCCACGAGGAGTAGTGAGAAACTAATGCAACAAAAATAACATATATATCCAGAGACTCGATGAGGCAGATCAAATGACAAATCCGATCAATGAAAACGGACAAAGCCATAGTACGTACCTTTCGGACTTCACGGAGGGTTAAGTCGGAACAGAACGTTCGGACTAGTGGTACATATCAAAACGTATCATAGGACTTAACGGAATATTTAAAACAGTTTTTAAATAATAAACAGAAGAGTAACTAGAACGTTTTCTTTTAAATATTATTCAAAAATCATTCATTTGAGTAATAGAAGTAAGTTCGGGAATAGCGGGCCCACCTCGGGTCAAATGAGGTGGCGGACGTAAATTTTAATCATTTGACTCCATAAAGTTGTTTGGGAAAGTTTCGGAGCTATTTGGGTTCATTCGTGACAAATACGAAGGTTGAAGCGTTCTTATATTCAAAAACAAGCTTTATGATTCAATTGTATTGAATGAATAGTATCCAAAATCAAACTCGAATTTCTGGGAGCAGAATTATCCCCGAAGGTCTGTGTTCGGCCTAATAGGTCTAGGACGTGCCAAATAAAGAATGAGTAAGCTTTACATACCTGAACTGCGCCTTACGCTCGTCAAATCTCAATTCTCGTTTCGTCCAAAAACTGCAAATGGTCACCTTTACCAGTTACTATTCATGCAAACTAACATTTAAATCTTTGGCTTCTATTTGGCTACCGAAATTTCGGCAGCACTTCCCCTATACATATAGCACCCCCGAGTTTCAACTCGGCTCAAAATAATCAACAACAATCCAACAACAACACCAAGAACATCAACAACCACAACAAACACAATATAATACAACTAGTCCACTTTCCAACATAATACAATAACTTCCATTCCGACTTCACATTTCCAAATTTAGTGTCAACATGCTCTCATTCATTACGGATTAAGGTCATTACAATATAATCCGGGAGCATTCCATAGCATTTCTACAATATATTATCAAAATATACAAAATATACCAACTTCCCACCAAAGTCATAATTCATCCAACACTTCTAATTTTTGGCATACTTATTCATAACACATTTCTATTTTCCGAATTCATCAACAACAATCCTAACTTGCACCTTAACATCTTCATTATCACAATAACATGAAATCATTCTAAAGTGACATAACCTTCTACATTTCATTTCAACACCAACCTAAACCATTTTGTCTTCGTTTACATTATAAGATTCACAATAACACAATTAACATACTAAACAAACTCAATTCATTCCCACTCCAACTTCAACATACCACACGGCTATACCATACATTTCCATATTCCATCAAATTCATCCAACTTTCATTTCCAACATAAATTCCACAATAACCACAATCAAAATACAACATAAAATTCAACATAACCATGCATACATACACACGGCCACATGCCTATACCCACAACCATTTTGCAACCTTCCATATTTTCATTAATTCTACTCATTTCCATATGCTACAACACAAACAAACCTTCAACACATAATTAGAAGGGATGAATTCTTACCTTCTTCTTCAAGTTTCTTCACTTCACCAATTCATCCAAACGACGAAACCAATGGGTTATCTTCCGAAACAACTACGCCACGTTGTTAAGGGACCTTGAATTGGTAGGAATATAATAAGCAGAAAAATTTTTGGAAACAAAAAAATCAAGTAATTTTAAAGACCATGGCCGAATGGCCATGGTTGCTCTCATCCTTCTTTTCTTTCTTCTTTCACTCAATTTCTCTTGAAAATTCTTGAAGCCTCCATGTCCCTTATATTAATTAGTTGGTCACATGATTAATCACATGACCAACTTAATGAGCTTAGGCCAAGCAAGGCCATGGCCGGCCACCCTCTTGGTGGATTGGGCCTTTTTCTTCTTTTTTTTTTCCAAGCCCAATTTCCTTAGCCCACACTTGATAATTCCCGAAACTAATTTTCAAAATTCCAATTCCGCCCTTAGTCTTTTCCGATATTTCCACATCTAAATTTTTCCATAGCCAACTTATGAGCCAAACATGATCAATGCATGACATTGTCCTTAACCTTCCTTAACATCTTCGCGTCAATATTTCCTTAACCATCTCATGCACCCTAAGTAGAATCCAATTGGAACCTTAATTCCTACCATTCCGACTTGTTTCCAATTTTTCCGAATACGCATAAAATGCGAGGTATACATTGACGTCCATGGTAGAGCGGAAGAGCTTCCACTTCTAGCGGTCCTCGGACCTATGTGATT
>NW_026724238.1:0-5738 GCF_029784015.1 Lycium ferocissimum
CCCCCCGTGTCCCTCATCTCCGAGTTATCATGCTCATATCTCCCGGCTAGCACTTTGTACTACGGCCGCTTGGGTTTAGGGTCTTCATCAAACAATATCAACCACACGGTTAAACAAAAGCTTCACTTTGTTTTAGGTAATAAATATCAAAGCAGGTTCTCGTCTTCTTTACTAATGGTCACTAAAACCCAAAATAAACCCAAAAGCTCCCCGGTACCGACTTTACTGTAAAAAAAGAATTTTTGTGGGATTTGAATGTATATACTCTAAGAATAAAATGCACTAGTAAACACACGAGCTCAAATGGGATGCTAACTTTTGGACAATATATATAAAAGTAGGTTTTTTAAAAACTTCGGGGGAGGTACTATCTTTTGGGATCCCACCACTATCACATATCGATTTTTTGTCTATTTCGTTTAACTTAACTAGTAAGCCTCTTTTGTCATCTTTACTAGGCGGAGTTTGCTAACCAAATCACAAAGAGGGAATCGTTTTATAAACAACATATGGGCACTTTAAAAAAGACAAAAAAACGAGGAACAAAAGGGACAACCTAACACATTAGCTAGGTTTTAAATCGGGGAATGAAAACTCATGTTTTCTTTCAGGGAAGGCCTATAATCAAAAGGGGATCTAATTAGTCTCAAACAAGGGACCTTGAAACTCTTAAATTATGATTAGAATAGTTCAAACAACCTTTTGAAGCATATCGAAGGGGGGAAACTTACAAAAGATTAGCCAAATAAATTTTTAAATACCTTTTTCGATCGCCAAAAGCCCGGAATCTTTCAACCCAATCTACAACATGGAAAAATTACTATTCTTAACAAAAGAAATAGATTAGCTAGCCGACGAATGACAAATTCTTTAAATAGTCCCAACATCAATCCACCTATCCCCTTCTAATTAAGACTATCAAAAACGTGAGGATATACGTCAACATTCTAGCCCTTATACAACAAAACTAGTTCAACATAGCACACGATAGAACTAGCAATCAATTTCAAATAGTTTCACCGATTATTCAAGCCTTTTCCCTTTTAATTTTTAAACACCATCAATAAAAATGGAAAAAGTACACAACATCTGATCTTCATACCATAAAAACCCAAGATGTTTAAAAACCTATCCGAAGGTGTGATGTATAAACTAGTATAAAATGATATTTTAGCTATATGAATCGATTAGGAATGAATTCGTGATAAATAGTTTTTTTGAAGTAAAACCCAAAAAAGCCCTGGCCTTCTAAATTGGTCTAAGTCGATTATTATTGGGAGTAGTTACATTGGAATTTGAAAAAACTCAAAAATGAAAGTTGTAACCTTTTATACCTTTCCAACCATATTTTTGGAGCTCAAAAAAGCTCGTACTGGGTTTTTTTCCCTATTTAGGACGAAACACAAAAATTTCCCCGGGGGCAATCGAAAAAGGGTTTTCGTTCCTACTGATCTTTGGTGAAGGGGGCCTTGCTTATGGCCACACACCGAACACGACGTTTAAAAGCAAAAATTTGTTATATTCTTTCCCCACCTTTTAAAACCCAATTTTTGGGGGGAAAAACCCCCAAAAAAGTCTCTCCCCCTAAGGCGAAGCTTTCCCAACCAAGATACTTTAAGGTAACCCTATTCCATGTATTCCAAGTAATTCCCAACAGCTTCATGATTATTAAGAAATTCAACGTTTTAACCTGGGTTTTTCAAAAAAACCCAATTAACGGGATTAAATTAAGTTTTGATTCTTCTTCAAAGTTGATTTTTTTAAAATTTTGGGTTCCGGTAGGTTTTCTACGTGGAGAACATCTTTTTTTCCCCCCCGCCACGTTCTTCTATGATTATAAAATTTCAAAACTAAGGTTTTAGCCATGTTTTGATAACCCCAAGTACATGTACCTGATATACTATGTTCGTATGATTACTTCGATTTTTTTAATAGTCCCTTTTGGTTTGAGAATGCGAATTTCTAAACCATACTTTGATTCCATGGTTCTTTGCAAGATATGAACTATTGCTTAATTTAGAAACCCTGCCCGGTTTTCTAAAATTTATTATATATCACCTTCATTTTTTATAATACAAAGCAATAATCATGTTTATGGGTTTGGGAGTTTTGGGGACTAAAAATTAATCCCCTGTTCATTTTTGGGAGTTGTACAATACGAGAAGGTTTTATCCTAAAACTAAATTTTTAAAGGTAAGGGGACGCCCGGAGGATAATTCCTTCATATTTCCCAAGGGGTTTGGACCCATTCATGTTCATGTTTATGTCTTGTACCCCAACAAGTACAAGAGGGTTGGCCCGGGATTTCCCCCCATGTGTAAGTGGTGGTTAATCCCGGTTATACTAATGCTCTCCCCCCAAATCTTTTTTTTTATATATATATATATATATATATATATATGTATAGTATGTATTCGTGTTCATGCTAAATGGGGTTTTTCCTTTTCGGTTTAGCCCTTATCTATTATTTTAGTGCTATGTCTATTTAAAATTGTTTTACGTCAAAGACATTTAATGTCCCGCCCCATCCCCTTTCTAGTGCCCGGGAGCCACTTTTCCCACAAATTTTGGGTTACGGACTTACAGACCGCACCCCGGATTTTGCTCGTACCCTTTTTAGGACCCCCAATCTTATTGGGGATTTATTTATTTATTTTCATGTCATGTTTAGCAATTTAAAAGGGGGCCAGGCCTTACCCAAATAAGTATGTTTTCGTTGGGGGGGAAATTCTTTGTCACGACCCGAACTAGGGCCCCGGCCCGGAATCCGGGGCTAACCCCCGAACAATTTTCGTCCCATTACCCGTAACCTTTCTACATAATATAGGGGGCTCAATTCCATGGAAACATATCATTTTTGGAAACTTAATGATTTTCATAAAATAAACCTTTAGGCCATCAAAAAAAAGATATACACATATACACATACATATAAAAGGGGGACCATACACCCCTACCCACACATGCGCATCTACGAGCCTACTAAAAAGTACAAAAACATATGGACGGGGGGGGGCCCCCCGTCATCCCCCCAAATAGAATATACAAATATGTCCCAAAAGAATAATCAATAGCACCCCCGGGAGGAGGAGTGCTCAAAAACCCCTTTGGGCCCCCTGGGGATCAAGCCCCGCCTCCCCCCCCTACTGGGAGAAAGGGGTCCAAAAAAGGACGTCGGTTTAACATCGCCCCGGTTGGGGAAAAGGAAAAAAAACATAATAAAATCATAAGTCAGGAGAGAGGTAAAATTTTTGTAATTTTTACATGGAACCGGGTTTCATGTACATAAAACCATCATAAATACATCACATACATTTTTTTTTGGCATGAAAGATCGTCACATCAATCACATCATCATTGCTACCCGCGTCCGGAACCACCCCAAACCACCCACCCTATACGACATGTTCCCCCTTTTCTCCTGCGGGGAATCACATTATCAAAACATACCATGCAATTCATATATTTATCATTAACATTCATTTCATGGACATATCGTGGCTTATCAAATTTTTTACCATATTTAGCATCCTTAGTTACATATCTTTATACATCATTAAGCTTAAGAGCGGCATGTTTATGTCGGGGGCCAAAGGGAAAAACCCTTACCATGTTAGGGAAAAGAGCATAAGCGTCATATCTCACCTTGGGAGGTTTTTAAAATATAAGGTGGTGTTTTAAAGAAAGAATGCCAAGGATCGTGACCATCATTTTTGACCCTCTTTTTCCACCAAAATTGGTCTCCGATCTTTATTACATTCTCCCGTATTTTTTACCCCTTTTCGTTACTCATGAACTTAGACTTTTCATCTCTAGGAACGTAGAAAATTCGGGGAAAGGGAAAGGAAAACCCTTGATAAGATTTCTTCTTGGGGGGGGAAGGGGAAATTTTTTTCACAAAATTTTGTCTTTTAAATTTTCCTTTACAACTTGCTGTCCTCCTTTAACGTCCTCGCCTTTACCTTCAAGAGAATCCGTACGTCGTTAGCTGGCAATTTAAAACCATGCCTTTAAAGGGCCCAAAGAAAATTGGGCATCTTTTCCCTTTGTTTATACTATTTTCCCGCCATATTCCATATCTTCCAACACTCTAACAACCATCACAATATCGAAAAACCAATCGTCATTTATTCATATAATTTTTATCTCCCCAATTCACTTCAATACTCCATATTCATGACTAAAGTCCATCGTCCCTTTGTTAATTTATAATACTTATTTCATGTTCTATAGGTCATTTATAAACATTCACAATCTCCACCTTTAACCCTTTTTTATGATTACCCCAAAATCTTTTCCAAAATGACATTATTCCCCCATTTATAATCCATTTTCCATTTCTTTCATAATCTAAGTGTTTCATCTTTAAAAATACTTCAAATAACATGTAAAGTTCCCTGAAACTCACCTCAAATTTGGAGGAATAAACCTTGAATGATAATACAACCCCAGCACAAAACCCTATTTCTTCTTTCTTGGGAATTTTTGGCTTTGGGAGCTTTAATGGGGTTTCTTAAGAGTTTTCCCTTATTTCTTGTTGTTGATCCTTGATTCACTTAGCTCGTTTGGGGAAAAAATGTTTAGAAAATTTCTTGGGGGTGTGGGGAGGTTGAATTCGTGGTTTTGGGAAAAGAATAAAATGGGTGGACTTAACATTTAAAGACTTGGGGGGTTCGGGGAAATGGGACTTCCATGGGGGCCTTTTCCCCGGTCCGGGGAACCCCTTTTTTGGGCCCTGGGGCCGGCCCTTTGGGTTTAGGGCCGGCCCGGCCCCCTTTTTCGCGGCTGTTCCACCGGGCACATCCACGGCCGTGGGGAAAATGGCGGGCCGGGGGAACATGGCCGTGGAACTCCGGTTTCCCCCAAAAATTCCCCTCGTTTCGTTTTGGGCTCCAATCCTTAAAACCTTCGGCACTTGTTTATCATTTCATTGTCGATCTAAGGGATGTCATAACTCTTCTCCACAACATCCTTAAAATTTTTTTATCACTAACCCCATACTCATGGTTTTTCATCCGACACACTAACCCCCTTTAATTTTGATTCTCTTAACGACTTCCGCTTAACCCCGGTGCCCTTTAAAACTTGATTGGACTATCAATTACTACTTTCCCTTTCTCATCTCAACCTCATACCCCGTAGTCCCCCCGGCCCATACACTTGTATACTAAGGGGTTTTGGGGGTAACATTCTTCCCCCCCCTTTAAACATTCGTCCTCGAATGTTAATGTCACGACCCGGGCCCCGGGCTCGGATTTTTGGGTACTTAAAAGGGACCCAAACAAACCTACGAACCCAAAATTTTCATACGGACATATCCAAATTCAATAGATATTATTCGTACCCATAACCCATAGCGGAAAGTCATACAAATACGAAACGAGTCGTCCCGCGGTCGCCCTTAAATATCTATAAATAAATTTTGGGGGAATGCACATCGCCCCGGAAAACACACACATACATACAAACATATTTATATCGGCCATAAAAAACACGGGGCCCCTTAAAGGCCCCCCAAAAAATCAAACGGACAAACCGGACCCGCCCCAAATAACCACGGGCCCCTCGGCATTCGAACGGGGGCAAACAAAACGAACATATGACGGGGCGGGCCCCCCCGTCCCGGCGGGCCCCAAATGTACCGGAATAGGGAAAAAGGAAAAACAAAATACCGGGGGGGTTCCAACCCAGGGGGCACTCCAAAATAACGAATGGGAAAACCTAAAGGGGGATCATCC
>NW_026724239.1:0-5471 GCF_029784015.1 Lycium ferocissimum
AAAGGGTATCTTAACCTTAATACCTTAAACAACTTGAAAAGATCATGAAACTTACCTTGGATGGTGGTAGAACAAGTTTTGAGTGGAGTTTCCCTTCTAGCACCAAAACCCTATTTTCCCTCTTTTGATTTTCCTTGAGGAAGATAAACTTTACTTGGTCAAGGTTACATTTCTGTTCATGAATTTGATGTTGTTGATCCTTGATTTCCTTGATTTTCTTGTGGAAGTGTTTGGAGAATGTTATAGAGGGTTCTTGGGTTGGAGAGTGAAAGATGAGTGAAAAAAATGAAATGAGAAAATGATCCCATAAGTGTATTAAACTGTTCGGCAACAACATACCGACCAACATACGGTCCGTACTATTTATTTATACCGACCGTATGTCCCGGCGTACATTCATTCAAGGCTGGTCCCTCTTTGGCCAATTATACGCCAATTATACGGCTGGTATAATTTATACGGCCCGTAGATTTGACCGTATAATGCCCTGATTCCATTTTCGTTCTTGTCGTCTCGTTTGATCTCCGATCCTTACTTTGTTACTCCTCGAACTTGTTTAACACTTCAATATCAATATTAGGGGCATTATTAATCTTCTCTAAGACATCATTATGCCATCGTGGACTCGTCATTCAAAATTCTTATCCGATACACAACGTATGATCCGCCTTCCTTATCAACTTTCTATCCTGGCGTCGTATGCCTTTAAAATCGCATTAAGGGTCATCTAATACTCTCTCCTACTCGTGAAAATATCAGATACGACATGTCCTCTATTATCATATTCACTATACATGTACGGGATTTTTCCAAGGTAACCAACTCGGCCGCCGTAACTCGTGAGTAAAACGGGCCAAAAAGGCCCGTCGTAATAGTCAAAACGAATCGTTAGTACCAAACCGAAACAATAGTCAAATAAGGTTTTCTTCCGAATATCACTGAACATATCAAAACCGAACTTTTAAATCATAGTTACGTATCGAAATCATAAGTATACCTGACGTCATTTCGTACTGCCGTATAAATAAGTAATCATACACCGGCCTGGGAAGATCGTCATGTTAAATTCTTTCAAAAATAGATCGTTAGAACCAAACATAGAAAAGTCGCGGGGACCCTCGACGAGCATCCACCTAATCCGGCCCGCCTATGAAAATTAAAGTCTTTATACGTTATAGGAACTCTTACGCACGTTTCATAGCATCCAGATGTCACACCCTAATCTTTATCGCGCGATGGGCACCCACCCCCACATACTGAGCCGAGCGAACCCTCGTACTCCAATTTCATACATATTCCTTTCAAATTTCCCCGATCAAATCACATTTAAGCGTACGTAAAAAGACTTTCAAAGGAACCGATACCGTACATCGTCTCGCGCCCCGCGTATCAAACATAACAAACATAACAAACATCAAATCCATAGGCGGTGCGAATGTACATCGCTCGAACATACATACGTACAAACAGATACAGCTATGCCACCACAAGAAACAGTGGCCGCGCAAGACACAGATCTCGCACCCACGACTCGGGTTCGCAAAGTCTCTAACACAACCGAAATCACAACTCGGCATGCTCGACTCTGCCGACACTCCCAGGAAGTGGAGTCGCCAACCTCGCCGAAACCTCCTAGCAAAGTCTTCTCGATCATCCGCGTACCTCGTTGCAGGCGGAAACGTACTCGAAGAAAGGGGTTCAAGACGAATACGATCGCGTATGAAAGGCAGAAATACAAAAGAAACAGAATCATGATCGAATCAAATGTACGTAAGTATACAGACGAATCATAAATCTCGCATCCGTATGTACAGAACATACGTACGTATATGCGTGCAATAGACACAAATACGTGGCCGCGCATCAAACTCGCGCGAATGCAAATGTGCGTAATGCAAATAAAAGTCATGCATAAGGCTTCAGAACGTGGTCACCCCCCCGACGCCGGTGCCACAACACATCATACTCCCGTAAGTTTTCAAATCTCCGTACATCTCCGAACACATCATAATATCACACACATCAAATCATCGAATATATCGTATGCCATATCACATCATAACACCATAAACGGTAACCGGCCCTATGGCGAGGTCTCTAAAACCGTAACACATCATACCGTCGAATATGTCATAACGCACGATCGCGTAACCGGCCCGGTATTTGCCGAACGAAGTCATAATATACGCACGAAAGCGCAGTAGGAGAAACTAAATGCACATAAACCTGCATGCCACGGAATGATCGAACATTTTTCAAAATATTTGTAGCGTGATTACTCGAATGTATTTATTCGGTGCTTATATCATAATACTTACGCCGATCGCTTTTTATCGTATTACTTATATCGTATCGATATATATATCGAAATGTTCATATCAGATTCTTATACCAAAAGCTGGGGATACTTATGTCAAATTACGGGCATCGAGCGCTTATCGAATAATCAAGTCGAATACTCATCCGAGCTACGATACTTATAACAAACTCGGACAATAGCCAAAGGTTCTTCCTTAGTTATCGTACTTAATAAGATAAATAGAGCCATACACATAGGTCTCGGGGATTGCGAGCCGACCTCGGGTCGAGTCGAGGTGGCATACGTAAATTTACGAACATTAGGCCCTATGGAGCCACCGATGATAGTTTTAAGGTAGTTCGGATCCATTTATGAAAATTTTAGATGTTAAATCAAATTTTTCATAAAGTATAGAATATTTAATTCAATCGTATTGAATGAAAAAGCATGTCGATTCGTAATTTGATTTTAAGTTATAGACCATCCCCGAGACTCGTAATCAAACCTATCACAACTAGGACATGCCAAAGAAAGAAAGTAAGCCTTATATACCTTTTTCCGACCCTTATGCTACTCCAAATTCAAGTTCCAAATCTTCCAAAATCTACAATTTGGTCACATTTACCAAACGTTAATTAAAATCCTTAAGAATCCAAATCTTGAATCAACATTTGTCTACGTAATTTTACAAAGATCTCCCCCGTAAATACACCGTCTCGAGAATATGGCTCGCCCAAACCAACAACATTACTATAGCTTATCCCAAAGAATACTTATATTCAATTCAATTCAATTCACCGCAAATGCAATTCACATAATCTTTTAACAACTCAATTAACATATTACTTTACCCGAAACCTTCCAATTCACAACAACTATACAATTCATCATCATTCATGTATATATCCTTCAACAACAACCTTCCATCTTCATCACATAATTCATAACGACGACAACTTAGAATATCCAATGATATCAACTTACATTAACAACATCTTCCATGCAATGTAAGAATTCAAGCCAATATCACATTAACTATTTTAATATTCGATAACGACTACAACTTCGTTTTAAGCCATCAAACCTTCATTTTTCATCATGGATTCCGCAACACAACAACTAAAATATTAACTGGAATTAATTCACCATAACTTGTCAACCTTCCATCATTTTCGGCCACAACAACTACCAACAAGTTCTCATGAATTTTTCATCTATTTCTATATATTACTTACATAACAACCAATACTAAGAACAATTAATTCATCGTCTTCCACAACACGCAACAACCATACGGCCACAACATGCCACACACGGCCAACACACAACATCCATATTCTCATGAATTTCATCCCTTTTTACATACTACAACATGCACCAAGCATCCATAACACATAAAAAGGATTGAATACATACCTCTTACTTAACTTCTCCTTACTTCCTGGGCCTAGACTTCAAACTTGCACAACGAATGCTTTGCTTGTTCCAATAATCACTCCATGTTGTAGAGGACCTTCCATTTAGTAGGAAAACTAAGGGAAAATAATTTTTGTGATCACTTCTCCTCATGGCCATGCTTGGCCGAACCTCTCTATCTCTCTTTTCTTCTTTTTTTTTATTCTTTTTTTTCTTTCTTTCTAGTTTCATCAATTAAAATGATGACTCCACGTATATACATGTCTTCCACAACTTTTCCTTATTTATAATTAAGTCCTCAAAGTAAGAATATGGACACATAATCCTCTCTTCATTTCTCTAGAATTTTCTTGAAATTTAATAAGGATGACCAAGTTTCTTCCTTTGTGAAGTACGGTCCTCATATTTTATCATATGGCCATGTTAAAGAGTAGGGCCCACATATCCACACACACACACACACATTGCCCGCCAAATGGCCCTTAATAAATTTTCTTAAACACTTTGGCCCTCCAAGAACCTTCTTGAACACCTTGTGAAATTACCGTTTTGCCCTCGACTTTCTTTTAATATTACCATGTTGCCCCTTGCCTTCCACATTATTTTCAATGCCCATTTTGCGAACTTTTCTTTTCACCCTTAGTTTCTCACAATATTTTCATACTAATAATAGTCATAAATAATACCTATAACAACTCGTCCATTAAAATAATTTTTGAAAACGGTCCCGTCCTTAACTTTCCACGACGACCTCGAAATTTCCAAACGTACAATATACTGCCATAACATCCTCCCCTTTAGAACATTCGTCCCTCGAATGTTTAACCGACCTTACGGAGCCTTGTAGCGCTTTTATGGGGGTTCCTTTTATCGTTGCCCTTTTTCTTCATGCTCATTCCATATCTTTTATCCTACTTTCCGCATTATCAAGCCCCTAAATCCTTACACGAATCCTCATTCCGTGTTATGGGTTTCCTTTCTGATACTTGAGAATATGGTGATCCCCTTGCCTATAATAGGGTCTCCCCCTTTTTAAGGGCCTCATATGCCAACAAGCTCTCTTTTCAATTCCGTGCACAACATAGCAAAATTTCTTACCGTAAGTGTTCCTTTCATTTTCCGTCGATACCATCCTTCGTCGGCATTCCCATATCTTTCCATCCACTATTGGTCCTTTCGTACATCTAGTTTGCTTACTTACTTGTAATTTTTCTTAACCGTGCACCTTCATTGCAACGACATATCCGTACTTTTGAGCATTTCGCCACTCTTGTTCTTAGCACAAAACTTACGATTGGCATCGTCACGACTCAAATTTCGTGGGCCGGGATCGGTGTCCTAACCGGACACCCACACGTACCTCCGTCGCCAGCGTACCAACCGCTAATTCCATTTAAACATACGTAAATTCATACGTATATACGATACTTCGCACAAACATACATATGCATATATACATACCGAAAACTCCGTACAAGCCGTTAGTGGCTATCATAGTGCATGCAGTCGCAAACTCGAGCATACGTACTCGACCAAAGGACAACTCCACAAACCTACGTACAAGTCTACAGCTCTAACATACAGCATCGGTAATCGTAAGACGGACAGTGGCCCCGCCGTACCCAAATGACCATATGTACAAAGTAGACAAACAACAGAAGATATATACTAAAAGTATTAGCTCCGATCAAAGGGAGCTCTTCGGTGACAAAGAAACCGATGTCCTAAACCCGGCCCCGGGCTCGCCCGGGGGGGC
>NW_026724240.1:0-5387 GCF_029784015.1 Lycium ferocissimum
GTGAGGGACTCGGAAAAAATAATCACATATACGTACACCGGCCCGTTACTTTGGGACTCGGGTAGATACGATCATATATACGTGCCGGCCACTACGGGCGGGGACGGGGTGAATAATCACATATATACGTACCGGCCTACGGGCGGGGACTCGGTAAAATAATCACATATATCTTGCCCTCTCTAGTGAGAGGGACTCGGTAAAATAATCACATATATACCGTACTCGGCCCTCTAGTGAGGGACTCGGTGAAATAAAGCCATAACAATGTGTATGAATAGAATATTAGGAGCAATCATGTATAAACTGAATCATCGTTTAAGACTTGATAGAATAATTAGAATGAACCGACACTTAAGAATCAAAGACAATTGTCATGGCAAGTACCACTGAGAACTAGAGTTCATTGGAGTCATGTATGTACGTCGTTCGCTCACTTTATGTAATTCATGCCAAAAGAAGGAAGGGATAACTTTACATGCCTTGAAGCTTATCTTTTCGCTTAACTTCTACTTCTCGAACTCTCAAATCTACAATCAAGGGAATTCATACTATCATTAGGCTCGTTGCCAAATGCTTATCCTAAGCCTTTAAATTAACTCTTTCTAGGATGCGCAAAATTTGGCGACGTCTCTGACATCTCTATGTCCCTAGCCCGAAATCACAGTTACCAAGAACCAATAGTAGCAACAACAACAACAACAACATCACTAACATCAACATACTTCATAAGACACCTCATATGATATTTATCCGATTTTTCAACCAACTACTCCGTTATCGGCTACTATCTGTTCTATTCGTAGTAAACCAAGATTAGCAGTAATAATAAGAGATTCATACCTTTCTCCCGATAATATGGTTATATCTTCACTTTTCCCCACCTTGAACCGAGCTACAACTCGTTATACGATTTTGTAATATTATACGCTACCCGGACCGAGGTTTAATTATATTTGATCGGGCTAAAATTTGATGTTGAGAAGTTGTGGAAGGTTTCTAATTTTTTTGGGGTTTTTTTTTAGGTGTTTTGGATGAAGAAGAGGGGGGGGGGGGGATAAGCCCCCTTATATAGAGTTCCGAAACCGCCCGACCAGACCCAAAATTTGGTCGGAGCGTTCGCGGCCCCTTGTCGCGCGTTCGCGCGTGCTTATTTTTTACTTTGCGCGTTCGTTCGGCAGAAAAAGATCATAACTTTTGATCCCGATATTGTGTGTTATATCGCACTTTGTACGTCGGAATATTTTTAAGTTGGTTGCGACGAGTTATGGACAAGTTATTTTCGACTTTCTTTGTAAGGCATAAGTCGCTTAGATTAGTTGGATGGAGATATTAAGGAAAATTTGGGGTTAAAAGTAAATTATGGAAAAGTTAGACATTTCATGAAAATTTGGGGCCAAAAGTGAAGCTTTGGAAACTTAAATTCATGAAGAAAAAAAAGAAAATGTGGCCATGCACATGACTTGTGGGCCATAGGCCACATGTATGAAGCATATACCTATAGTATTAGATGACTTATTAAGTCATCTTCATCATTTCATCTCTTGGAAATTTCTAGAAAATTGGAGGAAGTTTGAAAAGAAAAAAGAAAAAAAAAAGAGAAAAGAGGCTGGACATGTGCATGCCATGTGCATTTATCTATATATATATATATGAGGACCAAATAAGACCCAAAGTCATCATTTTACGCCCACAAGAAAGTTCAAGAAAAAAATGGAGAAAGAAGGAGAGGTGGACGCCATGGGCTGGCCGAAACTACCTCCACATTTTGATCATGAAAAAAATATTTTCTTCAAGCTCTCATACTAATTGGAAGGTCCTCGTTAACGTGGAAGGGTTGTTGGAGCAAGCAAAACGTCCGTTCTTGCTATTTTGAATCCTAGCCGTGTGGAGGAGTCCAAGGGGGAAGGTGAGATTTAATCTTGATTACATGTTCTTATAGATGTTTATGCACGTTGTAGTATGTGGAAATAAATGAGAATCATGAAATTGGGGTGTTGTGGTTGTGGCCGTGTATATGCCATGTATGGTGTAGGAATGATGAATTAAATTCACTTGGCATTTTAGTTGTTGTTGTTATGGATTATGTAATGAAGAAATGAATGAAATTCATAAAAGTTTGTAGATTGTGAGTTGGCCATATATAAGTAGTGTTATGTAGGGATGAAGAACTAATTTTATTTAGTATGTTTGAGAGGTTGTGTTGCGGATTCTATGATGTAAATGGAAGTTCAATGACTCAAATGGAAGTCACAATCGTGTGCGGGCTGTTTTGCTAGCTAATGCGAATCAAATATGCTTCCTTGTAATTATGGCAATAATGTTGTTAAATGTGTGGATTGTTGGTGTCGTTGATGAATTTGGAAGAACAAAATGTGATGTTGTTGTCCCTATGGAAATTGGTGGTTTCGGGTGGCTCGGTATATTGGAAGGATTTCTTGAAAGCTTGTGTGAATTGCTTAAAGTGGTTCTTGAATATTACTTGAATGGTTTTGGATTGGTAATCGAATGTGTGAGTGTTGGTGATAGCTTGATTATATGCGGTTGAATCGAATATAAGTGAATGTCGTCGCATGATGTGAAAGAAGGTTGTTAATGTTAGAATGTGTTTTGAATAAATTGTGGATGTTGTTAGAATGTTTTGTTGGTATTGTTGTTGATGAAATTGGCCGAGTTTAATTCTCGGGGATGTTGGATTCATAGGGGAGATGCTGCCCAAATTTCTGTAGAAAAAGTAATGGCGTGTGATTGAATTCTTCAGCGCTTATGATTAATGTTCGGTGCCTAACGACGTTGTTGTAGATTTTGAGAAGTTGAGACTGAAGCTCTGGTTAGCGTAGGAAGCGGACAAGGTATGTAAAGCTCACCCTTTCTTTCTTTGGCATGTCCTAGTTGCAAGTAGGCTTTGACACGAGCCTCGGGGTAATTCTATTCTTACGATCCGAGCATGTCCGCGATTCTTATTTGCCTCTTAATGTTGACATTCTTAAGGTAGTAAAAATTATGGTCCCTATGTCTTTTGTATGCTTGGAAGTAAATGTTGCTTAAAGAATTTTATGCTTAAAAGATTCCGAAACTACGAACAACCGTAACTTTCACCGAAAGGCTCGGATCGCCTCGATAAGCTCGTAGGAGGTTCTGTAGTGTGTTATAACTATAATGTTCATAGGCTGGCTCGGGTTGGGTTGACGCTCACCCGTGGGTCCCGCGACTTTCCTTTGTATAGTTCTGACGACTTTTGGAAAGAATTTAAATGACTATCATCCCGACCCCGAGTATGATCATTTACTCATTCGTTAAATACTCGTAATGAGAATTTGTATGTATATGATTTTGATACGTAACTATGATGGCTAAAATTACATTTAATATGTTCCCGAGAAATGTTAGGGAAAGCTTGGATTTGACTATGATTATTGGCTTGGTTTTTAAATGATAGTCTATTTTGATTGTTCTATGGAATACTGTATATGTATGACATGGCATATAGATCCCACGAATGCGCTCGTGCCTCTCTATTGTTATATCCTACAGCAGGAGTACCGGGCGGGTTGTTATCGTGCGCACAATCCGAAGTATGATGAGCGTCTGACATGATATGATACATTTTCGAAGTATGATGAGTTTCTGATATATGATTGATACGAAGTATGATGAGCTTCGATATGATATGATATGATGTTATGATGTGTGACGGAGATACGGAGATATGAAACTTCCGAAGTATGATGAGTTGTGGCGCCCATGGCAGGAGGGGCGACCACGTTCCGTCCGCCGGGTCCTACTACGGGCCGCATAGGGTATGTGATATGACATGATGATTTGATAATGTGATAATCTGATGATATGATGATCTGATGATACGATAATCTGATAATATGATAATCTGATGAGGTGATATTCTGATGATATGATAAAATGATGACATGGCATGATATGATGATTCTGTTTACCGAGTCCCTCACTGGAGGGCCGGGACACGTTATATGATTCTGTTCACCGAGTCCCTCACTAGAGGGCCGGGTACGGTAAATATGTACGATGACATGATGATACGATTATGATATGATGTTATTCACCGATATATGTGCATGCATGACAAATGTTTCAAAAAGGCAAGTCTTATGATTTTACGGTGTTTATACGAGCTTCGTAATTCTACTTCGATTATGATCCTTTTTTACGTACTCCATGCTTTACATACTCGGTACATATTCAAATGTGACCCCCTTTCTACGGGGGCGCGTTTCATGCGCGCGAGGTACGCCCCGGATGAGTCGAAGATTTTAGTAGGAGACGTTCCAGCGGGATTGGCGAGCTCCACTTTCTCTGGAGTGCTGCCGAGTCAGCGTATTATGTTATGGTATCAGATTCCATGTTAGAGACTTTGCAGACAGAGTCGGGTGTATAGTATGTCAGTTCGTAAGCGGCTCCAGAAGCAGACGTATTGTTATGTATTATGTTGCAGTTTTCTTATGATTACAGATTTTATTTGAATCCAGGAAGATCAAAAGCATCTTTTATAAAGTTTTCATTATATTTTCATTGTACTATTTGAGGGCCCAGCCCAGTATGAGTATGGATGTCACGAGAGTCAGCGGGTTCGCTCGGCCCTAGGTAAGGGTCGGGTGCCTATCACACCCTATCGAATTAAGGGTGTGACATTGTGTGAGGGCCCACGACCTACGGTTGGAAATCTCTTTTAATTATCTACAACTTTCATTCTTTGTGTTTTTCCAAATTCTAAACTTATAATAGCGCTTTGGCCCTCAAGTCGAGATCATCCGAAAATGTTTTCTTAAATCGTCCCTTTGGGTGGCTTATGCCCATATTTGTCTTATGGGCCCTTCTTAGGACCTCGCTCAACTTTCCATGTACTAATCATATATCTTCATATGTCCTTTATAAAACTGCGACGTGTGGGCCCCATAGCCTACAAGAACAGGGCTTCGCGTCAAGTAAATGTATGAACTAATTTATACCATACGGTCTCCAAATGTCATATGTCTATATATATATATATATATATATATATATATATATATATATATATATATATAGTCTTTTGCTCTTGCATCATAAAATCTTCATCCCCGGCCCGCTTTCAAATTTTGCCTCCGCGCGCGTTCGCGCCCTCGTGGTGGCGCGTTCTCGCCGAGTTGGCCCTTCCGTCTCTTGCGCGTTCGCACCACCTCGACGCGGTGTGCCTATTTTTCCTAGCCTACCATCTGACTTGTAACGTCCGTATCTCACCCCACCCCCGTGTCTGACGGAGCGATTGGCGCTCGAACTCGACGTTGAGCTACGAGGTGCGCATCCTCTCCCCGCCAGAAACATCGGTCCTCGAATGTTTATAATAGGTCTCGTACTATAAAAATTTCGGCGGG
>NW_026724241.1:0-5986 GCF_029784015.1 Lycium ferocissimum
GACTTTATTGATCATTACATAGAATTCAATTAAGATATTGTATGAAAATATTATTTCTTTAATTCTCATAAGAGAATGAAAGGATTTTTGATTGAGTAAGTTCAACAAAGTCTTTTTAGACTATCTTTATTTATTTATTTTTTCCTTATATAAAAAATATATTAATAACTCAATCAAAATTAAATTATCCACAAGAACACCAATTTTTGTTATGCTTAATATATTTAATTTGATCTGTATTTGTTTTAATTCGGCCCTTTTTTCAAGCACTTTTTTAGTCGCCAAATTGCCGGAGGCCTACGCCTTTTTGAATCCAATCATAGATGTTATGCCCGTAATACCTCTTTTCTTTCTTCTCTTAGCCTTTGTTTGGCAAGCAGCTGTAAGTTTTCGATGAAATTATTAATACTGTCTTAGACAAATTCACGATTTTGATTCTTGCAACAATTCAAAAGATTCAAAAATCTTGACGTAGGAAAGAACTCTCAATTCAAACATTGAATTTTTTTGGTAGCCATACTAAATCTGGATCATTTGATTTCCTCAGTTTTATCCTCTTTTCTCTAAATGAAAGAACTTAATTAGATTCGAGTTCACTCACAAAAAAAATATCTAGATATTTAGTATAAAAATAGAGAATCTATTCTCTTTTTTTTTTCAAAAAAAAAAGTAAGATCTTGGAGATTGTGTAATGCTTACTCTCAAACTTTTTGTATACACTGTAGTTATATTCTTTGTTTCTCTCTTCATATTTGGATTCCTATCTAATGATCCAGGACGTAATCCGGGACGTGAAGAATAAAAAACCTTTCTTTTTTATTACTTTATTTAATATTTAATTAGTGAAAATGTGCGAATTTTATTAGCATTTTATCTATTTCACATCATCAAAAAGCGGAAGGGAAAGAGAGGGATTCGAACCCTCGGTACGATTAACTCGTACAATGGATTAGCAATCCAACGCTTTAGTCCACTCAGCCATCTCTCCTAATCGAAAAGGGATACTTATTAGGTTCCATTAGACAAAAAAACGGCTTAAAAAAAACTTTCTCCACTTTATTCTTAAAAAACTTTTTTTTTTTTTTTTTAGATTATTCTTTATAATACTTTAATTATATATATATTTTCATTTTCTATATTTTATTATATATATTATAATTTCTTTTTTATTATATAAATAATATTTATTATATATTTATATATAATTAATATATATATTACTATTATATAACCTTTTTTATAGAACTTTCTCAGTAATTCTATTTACATAAAAAATGTAGATAAAGATTCAACAAAGAAAAGGCTCGAAAGAGAAATAAATAAAATCACAAAAATAGAAATAGAGAATCCTTTTTGATTTTGTCTCGTCCAAACACAAATAAAAGATCTTTTTTATTTTAATAGCCTGGCCTGGTCAGTCCCCAGCCGGGCCTTTTTTTGTTAAAGTTAAAAAGACCCATCCGATGGGTTTTTAGACAAAAAGGATCTGAAATAAAAAAAAAAAAGAATCCTGCTTTGACTAATTTTATTAAGTCTACGCTAGAATTTTCTCGTTTTTTTTTTTCAGATTTTTTTCTACCGATTACTTTGTTCGACAAAAAGTCAATTTATATACAATAATTGGATTGTAGCGGGTATAGTTTAGTGGTAAAAGTGTGATTCGTTCCTTTAACCCCTTTAATAGTTAAAGGGTCTCTCGGTTTGATTAATCTTCCGATCAAAAACTTTATTTCTGAAAAGGATTTAGTCCTTTACCTTTCAATGAAAAATTCAAGGAAGATTATAGATTCTCGTAATTTGTATCCAAAGACTCTAATTAATTGTCAATTTGGATTATGAAATTTCGAAACATAATTTTTGAATTGGATGACTATTTACAATTCAATAAGTATAACAAGAGGATCCATGGATAAAGCCAGAAAAGTTTATTTCTAATCGTAACTAAATCTTCAGTTCTATTTTTTGTTTGGTATAGAAAAAATTGAAGCAAAATAGCTATTAAACGAGAACTTTGGTTTACTAAAGACATCGACATATTATATTGTTTTAGCTCGGTGGAAACAAAATACTTTTCCTAAGGATTCCGTTAAATAGAAATAAAGAACGAAGTAACTAGAAAGATTTTTTGAGTTCGCCTTTTCTATCTTCTAGAAGGATCATCTATAAAGCAAAATTTTCTGTGAAAGCATCCAGACGGGAAAAAAGCTAACATAGATGTTATGAGTCAAATTTGGATTTCGTTCCCATCTTATTTTATTGGGGAATTTCGCCATCCATCATAAAGGAGCCGAATGAAACCAAAGTTTCATGTTCGGTTTTGAATTAGAGACGTTAAAAATATAAAACTGATCGATCGACGTCGACTAAAACCCTTAGCCTTCCAAGCTAACGATGCGGGTTCGATTCCCGCTACCCGCTCTAAATTCTAAATTGTCCCCTTTTTATTAGAGGCAATTTTCTCTATTAGAATTGTCTAATAGCAATTGTGTAGTGAAGTGAATTCACTACACAATTGCTAAAAAGATTTCGCACATTTAACAATTGGGAAGTTAAAAAAAGCGAAAAGCGTCCATTGTCTAATGGATAGGACATAGGTCTTCTAAACCTTTGGTATAGGTTCAAATCCTATTGGACGCAATATCAATATAGATATAAATATATTGATATTTATCTATTATTTCCATTTCTATATATTAGAAGAAAATTTTTATTCTGTTTAGAAAAAATATAAAAAATAAATATAATAAGAAAAAAATTCTGAATGCTTTAAGATTTAATATTAAACATATACAGATATTAGTTCTATACTTATATATATACTTAACTTAAATATACTTCTATTTTTTATAATTTCTCCTGAAGTAGAAAACGTTCCAGTTGCTCTTTAATACCTTCTTTCAAAAAGCTTTCTGCTTCAGCGGTTAATGTCTTGGTAGAGGCTATTATTTCTTGGAACTCAGGTTTATTTGTTTTTAAATAAGTGCGTAGCTGAACGAGAAATTTTCTTACTTGTCCAATTTCTAATCCATCCAGATAACCATTTGTTCCGGTATAAATGGTCATTATCTGTTCTTCCACTGTGAGAGGGGCTGATTGGGATTGTTTCAGTAACTCACGCAATCGTTGACCTCTTGCCAATTGATTCTGAGTAGCTTTATCGAGATCAGAAGAAAATTGGGCAAAGGCTTCTAATTCCGCGAATTGAGCCAATTCCAATTTTAATTTTCCAGCTACCTGTTTCATAGCTTTAATTTGAGCGGCAGATCCTACTCTCGAGACAGAAATCCCTACATTAATAGCAGGTCTAATTCCTGCATTAAAAAGATCAGCGGATAAGAATATTTGTCCATCTGTAATGGAAATTACATTAGTAGGAATATAAGCTGAAACATCTCCTGACTGGGTCTCGACGATTGGTAAGGCAGTCATACTTCCTTCACCTAATTCAGAGCTTAATTTAGCGGCTCTTTCTAAAAGACGTGAATGTAAATAAAAAACATCTCCTGGATAAGCTTCACGCCCGGGCGGTCTTCGTAATAGAAGAGACATTTGTCGATAAGCCTGTGCTTGTTTGGAAAGATCATCATAAATGATTAAAGTGTGTTGTTCACGGTACATAAAATATTCAGCCAAGGCGGCTCCTGTATAAGGCGCGAGGTATTGTAACGTAGCTGGGGAATCGGCCGTTTCAGCTACCACAATAGTGTAGTCCATTGCCCCTCGTTCCTGTAAACTAGTCACTACCTGAGCCACGGAAGAAGCTTTTTGACCAATAGCCACATAAACACATATTACATTTTGACCTTGTTGATTGAGAATTGTATCTGTGGCTACTGCTGTTTTACCGGTCTGTCTGTCACCAATAATTAATTCCCGCTGACCACGTCCTATAGGGATCATGGAATCAATAGCAATAAGTCCTGTTTGAAGAGGCTCATATACAGAACGTCGCGAAATAATACCTGGGGCAGGAGATTCAATTAACCGAGATTCAGAAGCTGAAATCTTACCTCGACCATCAATAGGGTTAGCCAAGGCGTTTATAACACGCCCCAAATAAGCCTCACTCACGGGTATCTGAGCAATTTTTCCCGTAGCTTTGACTGAACTTCCTTCTTGGATCATCAAACCGTCACCCATTAATACAACACCAACATTATTTGATTCTAAATTAAGGGCAATACCTATAGTACCCTCCTCAAATTCTACTAATTCACCTGCCATTACTTCATCAAGACCATAAATACGAGCGATGCCGTCGCCCACTTGAAGTACGGTACCGGTATTTACAATCGTCACTTCTCTATTATATTGCTCAATACGTTCACGGATAATATTACTAATTTCATCGGCTCTAATGGTTACCATGAGTATTGTCCTAATTCTTTTTTGGAAGAAAAAAAAATAATGCCTATCATAATCGTAAGGAAAGGGCTAATCAGTAATTTCTTTCATCGTACCAAACATACCAATATTTGCATTAATAGTACGTAAATGTAACTCGTTACTCAAACAACTATTTAAGGTTCCTATAGCTCCCTGTAAAGCTTGTTGGAAAACCCGTTCACGGACTTGATTAATTGTTCTTTGTTGCTCAAAAAGAATGGTTTCGTTTTTGTAATTTTCTAATTGTTTCAAAGTCCTAGAAGTTGAATTAATCAAATTTACTTTTTCTCGTTCGATTTCAGAGTATCCATTTACGCGAAACTGATCCGCCTCCGTTTCTACTTTACGCAGGCGAGCTCGGGCGTTTTCTAATTGTTGAATAGCTCCTTCACGTAGTTCTTCTGAATTTCGAATAGTATTTAATATCCTCTGCTTTCGGTTATCTAATAAATCATTTAATGAAAGTAGATTATCTTTCCATTCCGTAAAAAAAAAGTTCTATGATCCCTTCCCGAACCAAACATGAATCTTTCGATTCATTTGGCTCTCATGCTCACGTATTCCAATCATTTATCAATTATTTATGAGACTTTCATTCCCATATTTTTCATGTAATGAGCCTATCCTCTCCCAATTTTGTTGTATTCAATTCATATTCAATATATATTTCTATTGAAAAAGATCACCAATCCAAGACAAAACTATTTGGAGGATTCTTCTGACCAATAAAAAATTGATAATTGTCAGCAAAGTTGTTTCTTTTTTTCTTGAAATCCAAAGAATTTTTATTACTTTATACGTAGGTTATCAATTCTGCATTATACAAAAAGACTCAAAATTTTTTATCGACATGAGTGTTTTATATCGAAAAAAGCCGAACTATTCTTTTTGAAAATCTTATTCATTTTTTAATTAGACTACATATGGTAGAAAGAGTACCATGTTGCATCTGAACTTCAAACGGTTTAGTTTTAACCATGTTAATTAATGGTCCCAAATTTTTGGTTGATAGAGAATCAAAGTCAAGTAGACTTACCAAAGAATAACGAAATGCTATGGTTCTAAAATATGATTTTTTATTGAATTTTGTATTCAGAAGTAATTCGCGGGATTAGGCACTCTTTGCTAGTTATAGTGCCACTGGGCGAATCCAGCCTATTCTTGAAATGAACAACTCACACACACTCCCTTTCCAAAAAAGATCAATACACCGAAGACTACACTTAGATTTATTGGATTTGTTGCTAAAATATCGGTATTAAACCCGAAACTCCCGGCGGATGGCCAGTGACCCAAGTAAACGAAAGAATCGGTTAAATTTTTCATAGAATCTCCTCTTCTAGCTAAACTATAAAAAAAAGAACTCTGTCCTTTTTTTTTTTTTTATTCTTTATTTTTTTCAATAAAAAGAAAATTTCGTTTAATAATTTATAATTTAATTTACCTATTTGGATATTTATAAACAGAATCAAAAACCTATTCTATTTACAAATTTATTTTCCAAAAATTTTGAATTTTCAATAATAATAATGAGACTTAATTAGAATTAAGCTAGAATTTGAGACCAAGTTTTATATAAATTTTAAAAAACTTAAACCTC
>NW_026724242.1:0-74681 GCF_029784015.1 Lycium ferocissimum
GATAGCCATAATTCACATTTAGAAACTTACTTTCATAGTTATATAAAAATTATATAAAAAATCACATAATTTCCCATAACTACCTCGACCAATTTCAATGCCAACTCAAGCCATTTGGTCTCCATTTACATCATGTGATCACAACAATACAACTAACATATTAAACAAAATTAATTCATTTCCATTTCTTTCTCTCTACACACACGGCCATACTCCCGTAATTCTAACCACAACCAAATTCATTCAACTTTCATTTCCAATATAAATTCCACCATAACCACAACTAAAATACAACATAAAATTTAACTCATCCTAACTATACAACATAGCACGTATACGGCCACGTACACGTGTCACGACCCGACCCGAGTGAGGCCGCATTTGGTGTCCTGGCCGGACACCCCGTACATACCTACCTAACGGATACGGCGTACCCCAACGACTAATTCCGTTCAGACATACATAAATTCATACAGATATAAATCATATCGTACGAAAATATATACATACTTAGACCTGTATATAAGCCGTTAGGGCTATCATAATAAACAGAAATACTCAGATCGCAGACTCGTGCTCACTTACCCGAACAGTGACAACCCATGACGGCGAAACGGCTCCTGCAGGCCTCTAACATCTGACGAACGAGAATCAAAAGACGGGACGGGCCCCGCCGTACCCAAATGACCATATATACGAACATACAAACAACGAGAAGATATATACAAAAGTATCGACTCCGGACCAAAGGGAGCCCTTCAAACGACGGAGGCGCGTCTAACGGTGGCGTATCACGCGGTGCGTCCGTACACTGTGGGCATGTAACACGACCACGAAGAATAGGGGGTCGATGCGAAAGTGTCGAAATATGTAAAAGCGAATATAACATACACAATCATAATCGGTCAAATATGTAAAATCATAACGAACGAGAATCGGATCCATAAGCGGTCGGACTTACGAGTGTGAGACGGAGATCGTAATATGTCGGTTTAGGGAGCGTAGGCTAGTGGGAGTTTCGTACGGACTAGAGGTACGAGAATGTGGGCGCGGAAGCTTCCGTAAATCGGATGCACGAGTATATGATTACAAATCGTCAACGGAATCCGAGGTACGGAGGTGTAGCGACGGTTCTCGGACGGAACGGAGAACTCGGAAGTATGACGGACGAGTCGAGTCCGAATCCGGACATACGAGAAATGTGACGAGACGAATCGGTCGAATCGGACATGCGAAGTATGACGGACGGATCATATGCAAATCGAGTCTCGGATCATGCATGCGAGTCATAAGCATATGCGGACATACATATCATAAATCGAGATCCCGGCCCTTTAATAAGGGACGCGTACGAAACCGGCCCTCGTAGTACGGGACGCGGTGGACGAACGGATCGGATCGAAATGCCGTCACAGCCGCCATCCCCGTAATATCACATAATCGAATCATAATCGGATATAAACGGATCCGGCCCGCACATGCTCAGGGGACGCGGTGAACAATGCGGTGAAGTGCACGAATCACGGAACCTGGCCGGGGCGCGATGAAGGAAGCATTGAGGCATCCACGAACGAGTCAATGAGAAACCATATGCATACGGACCGACATACGGACTTAGTGAAAGCTAAACGTTATCGGAAGATAGGTCGAATCAGAATTATCGGATAGTAGTCATAACAGATGCGCATACGTGTCATTTGGGATGGCACGACAGATTATATCAGAACAGAGTGTCCAGAAGCATTCCAGACGTCATACCATGCTATAAAGCTCATAAGGACGCAGTCATAACACTTATCGTATGGTATGAGAATAATAGCCAAGAGTTAACTATGAAAATCGAACAAAGGTCATTTGTTGCTTTATAAGAACTATCGGGTTTTGTGGGCCCACCCTCGGACCTAACCATAGTGAACTACGTAAATCATGGATAACAAACCTTAGGGAGTCGTCCATAATCATCTTAGAGTGTTCCGACTCCATTTATGGAAGTTGGGCACATATAGGCAATTTTGCCGTCAAAAGGTAAAGGTATAATTCAATCTTCTTTGAATGATTTTGAGCTATTTTCAATCTCGGAGTATGGAAGCGAAGTGAGATCGAGGCTCGCTTTCAAGCACTGTTACACATTCGGAACATGCCAAAGAATAAAGGGCAAGACTTCACATACCTTGGTTATGCTTCGCTCGTCGATTTCAATTCCCGTTTCGTCAAAAATGCGCGAATGGTCATCTATACCGGTTACTATTCATGAGAGTTAACATTTTAACCTTGGGTCTATACTTGTCTACCGAAGTTTCGACGCACCTCCACATAAATGTGACACCCCGAGAATTTAACTCGGCTCAAAATAACCAACAACAAGCCAACAACAACACCAACAACAACAATTATCGACTAGAATTGCTTACTAACATAATTAGTCTTCTTTCTTCATAAAGCAACAACTTCCAAACTAACTTCACATTTTCAAACTAATATCAATGTTTTCATCCTCATGTACTCATTCAAGACCATTCAAATACAATTCGGGAGCATTTCGCATTATTTCACAAATTATACAAAAATTCCACCGAAACCATAATTCGTTCAAAACTTCCAACTTCCAACATAAACTTTCATGACATATTTTTACCTTTCAATTCCATTAACAACCATCATAATTTACATCTTACCACTTCCATTTCATATTTACATAAACTACAATAAAGTTGCATGTTTTCCTACAACACCTTACAACATTTTTCCATGACAACAAAACCATTAACCTTCCATTTTACTTCTAAAGCCATAACAACACAACTAACATATTAATCAAAATTAATTCATTTCCATTTCAATTTCCATACTACACGGCCAACATCCATTTTTCCAAATTCATCGAATTCATTGACTTTCGTTTTCAACATGATTCCATCATAACCACAACTAGAACACAATACAAAATTCAACTTACCATAGCCATGCACATACACACACACGGCCATATATACACACACACGCACATATGACTCGCACACCTGACTCACAATTCCATGCTTTACGTGCAATTCCACTTATTCTAACATTCATAAATCTTCTATAACATACAAGAAAACATGAGATTCTTACCTTCTTCAATGAATTCTCTTGCACTACAACATCAACTTTCCGCCGCCGAACTAATTATATCACTTGAAAGAGCACGCCCGAACTTAGTATGAATCAAGAAGAACCAAGTTTTTGAATCAACAACCAAGCTCAAAATTTTTTCTCTTCTTTCTTTTCTCTCTTCTTTCTCTGGCGGCGGCTCCTCTTTTTTTTCCTTGATTTGTTTTGATTTTTCTTGAAAATTCTAGAGATCTCATGTATATAATTGCCCCTTAATTAATCACGTACATGGCACATGGAAAATTTATTAAATTTTGGTGGACTTGGGCCAAGCATGGCCGGCCACCCCTTGCTTCTTTGGGCCTTGTTTTCTTATTTTTTTTTTGGCCTACTTCTTCATGAATCATATTTGGAAATTCCCGGAAAAATTTCCAAAATTCCAATTTTGCCCTTAGGCCTTCTCCATTGTTTCCACATTCAGGTTTCCATAACCGGCACACACATATTAAGAAAAATCCAAACATGACCTTGTTCCTTACAAGTCAAGGTTCATTCCAAGTTTTCCAAATACGCAAAATTACCGGATATAACAGCACGCATGCACACCCACTTTGCAAACTCCCATATTTCTATATATTCTACTCATTCCCATATACTACAACACAAACAAACCTTCATAACATAAATAAAAGGGATGAATTCTTACCTTTTCCTTCCAACTTCTTCAACAGCTTAAGTGTTGAATTGATGAAACAAGGACTCAATCTTCCAAAACAACTACGCCAAGTTGTAAAGGGACCTTGAATTAGTATGAATACCACAAGAAAATAATTTTGGAAGCAAGATTCTCAAGGGGTGAAATGGGAGGAGCATGCGAATGGCCTTCTCCTCTTGTTCTTGTTTCTTTTGTTTTCTCCTTCTATTCTTTCTCTCTTGAAACTTCTATTACTTGAGGCCAATTTAAACACATGGAAATTATTAAGGGACTATGGGTTGGGCTAGCCATATAGCCGGCCACCATGCCCCTTTTGGGCCTCATTCTTTTTCTTCTTTTTTTTTCATTTCAAGCCCGATTACTTAGTCTACATTTTTAATAATTCATGAAACCAATTCCAAAATTCCAATTTCGCCCTTAGCCTTCTAAGCGCTTCCGCGTCCACTTCTCATAAGCGACGACATGTATCAAATAAAATCAAAATATGGCCTTATTCCTTATAAGTCACAATTATTCCAAATTTTCCGAATATGTGAAAATACGGGATATAACGATAAGTGACATATTCAAAATACCCAAAACGTTTTACTTTTAAAACACAAATCATGCGGGGGCTCGATATGGTCGCCCACCCGTCGTTGGCGCCACGAAGCACGGCAACACGAGAAGGTTTCAAATCTCCGTAACCCAGCATATCTACATAACACGTCATAACACCATAATCACGACATAACACCAACGTATAGGGTCCCTGGCCCTACGCGAGGAACTCGGTGAACCAACACAACATAACACGGTATAACATAGTGCGCACGACGACATAACCGGCCCGGGACTCGGCGAAAGATACAACAGAATGCACGAGCAGAGTCGTGAGTAACCATATGCATAAAAATCATTATTACGGACTCAAAAGTTAAGTAGATTAACCATACCTCGAGTGTTAGGATGATAGTCATACTAAGTTCTTTCAAAAGTCATCAGAACTATACAAAGGGGAGTTGTGGGGCCCACGGGCGAGTATCAACTCAACCCGAGATCGCCTATGAAGATTAGAATCATTATACGCTACAGAACCTCCTACGAGCTTATCGGGGCGATCCGGTTCTGTCTACGAAAGTTATGGTAGTTCGTAGTTACAGAATCTTTCAAAAATGGAACTCTTTATGCAACACTTAGTTTTCAATCAAACAAAGAATACAAGGACCATAATTTGACTACATTAAGGCTACAACCATCAAGGAGTGAATAAGGGTTCTAGATGTGCCCGGATCGTATGAATAGAGTTACCGAGGGCTCGGATCTTAGCCTACTTACAACTAAGACATGGCAAAGAAAGAAAAGGTAGGCTTTACGTATACCTCGTCCGCTCTCAAAGCTAATCCAAACTCAAACCTCGGGCTCCCCAAGATCTACAAATACGTCATAATATGCCAAACATTAGCTATAGATACTTAGGAATTCAATTCCAAGTGAACACTAAATTCTACAGAAATTTGGGCAGCATTTCCCCTGTAAATACAACAACCCCGAGAATTTAACTCGGCCAGTTCATAACAACAACACCAATAATCATTCTAACAACATCAACAATCAATCAAGAAATGCATTATATCATTAGTAACTCTCTTTTACATCATTCAACAACATTCATTATATTCAATTCAACGCTTACATTCAAACCGCCATCAACGCTCGTACATTCAAATACTGGCAGAACCCATGCAATATATTGAGGACATTTTAAACAATTCACACAATATTTCCAACATCCCAAACAACACTCCATTCCACGAAAGCGCCCCAAACTTGAGAACAACACAACTATATTCCTTTCTCCCAAATTCATGAATTACACCGACAATCCACGCTACAATATCATTTCCATAAATATAAAATTACATAAAACGCATTAACTTCCAAGTCAGCCACCAACAATTACAACATCAACTTGAATCATTAAACTCTCATTTCCAACATAGAATCCACATAACAACAACCAAAACTCTAAGAAAATTAATTCATTCTTTGCCATACATGAGAGGCTATATTCGGCCAACACACCCATATACAAACTTCGTGATTTTCATTCATTTCAACACACTACAATAACCAAACATGCTAAATAGATTTAGTTCATCACTCCTACACAACACACACACCTACACGTCACACACCCATCCAGCGCCCTCAACTTGTCCTATGCAATATTTCATGAGTTTCATCATTTTTACATACTACAACATGCATACACCATCATAACATATAAAAACAAGATTAAACCTTACCTTTCTTCTTCAACTTCACAACTAGCTAGGGTTTGCAAATGATGAAAACAAATGGTTTATTGACTCCAACAACACTCCACGTTAACAAGGGACCTCGATTAGTTGATTTGCTAGGAGAAACTATTTTTTTGATGGCTAATCTTGATCTTGAATTTTTTGGTTTGGCTTAATGGCCTTAGTAGTTCCATCCAAGTTCTGATTTTTTTCTAAGTGTGGGATGATGAGAAGATGACTACTTAGTCATCTTTTGTTCATATGTGAATAATACAAGTGTCCCATGGCCCGCATGGGTTGGACCAATTAAAAATTGGCCACAAAATGTGTGGGGACCATTTCCCCAACCCACACGGCCAACATGGCCAATTTTCATGAATTGCCAACTTTCAATATTCCACTTTTAGCCCCAAATTTTCTAAATGTTCCATGCCAACAAATTCATGAACAACTTATGTCTTAAAACAAAATCGTAGTTAAAAGTCTCACTTTGTATCCCCGAATGGTTCTTGTCCCTAACTTATCATGGTTAACCCGAATTGTCCCAATGTACAAAATACGGGATATAACATCCTTCCTTTAGAACATTCGTCCTTGAATGTTAGACTAACCTTATGGGATCTTATAAGCAATTCGGGAGTTTATTTTACCATTATTACAACAATTCATTCATTGATCAACATAGTCAAGTAAGGAATTTAAATTACCGTAGCACCGGAATAGGTGAGGATACTTCTTCTATCATCCTCCTCAGCTTCCGTGTCATTTCTTCTCGGTTATTGTTTCGCCATAGCACTTTAACTGAAGCCACATCTTTATTCCGCAACCTTCTTACCCGACGATCCAATATGGCTATGGTCACTTTCTTCAGTAGGATAGCTCCTGCGCGACCTCGGATATCATCTACGAAATACTGAGGGGTCACCAATGCATTTGCGGAGCATAGAAATGCGTGGAATCGGATGCCTTGCTCCCAAATCACCGTAGATCTAATTCATAGGCAACCTTGCCCTATTCTACGATGAACCGGATATGCCCAATATATCTCGGATCGACTTTCCCTTTTTGCCGAATCTCATAACACCTTTCATAGGTGACAATTGTGAATACCTAATCACCAATTTACGGAACTAAATGTCGTACGGCGATTATGCAGATATGATTTCGTCGACTGCGGGCTCGCTAATAACCTTTCCCGAATAATCTTCACCTTGTCATCGCCCGCCGGATTACATCTCTGGGCCAATTAATTTAGTCTCACCAACATCGAACCAGCCGGATCGGTGACTGCATTTTCCCGCCATACGAGCCTCGTATGGTGCCATCTCGGATTTTGGAGTGATAGCTGTTATTATAAGAAAATTCAACAAGCGGCAAATGACCATCCCAGCTACCCATTTCGAAATCAATAACACAGGCCCGCAACATATCTTCCAGCGTCTGAATAGTGCGCTCGGCCTGTCCGTCAGGCCTGAGGATGAAATGTTTATCCAAGACCTCACATGTGTCCCCAATCCTTCCCGAAATGATCTCCGTAAATTAGCTGTATTTGCGGGCACCCTCTCCGTCGAAGATGATAGATATGGGAACTCGTGAGAATCTTCCACAATCTCCTTAATATATAACCTGGCATAATCCTCAGCTGAATAAGTAGCCCGGACTGGAAGGAAATGGGCTGATTTTGTCGCCCCATCGAATATAACCCATATGGAATCATACCTCGAAGTGGAGTGCGAGGTAAGCCTATAATAAAGTGCGTATTAATGATTTTCCCACTTCCACGATGGTATCTCCATCTCCTGTAATAATCCACCGGGCTTCTGATGCTCGATCTTAACCTGCTGGTACATTTGCGAGCCGCTGACGACAACTCTCGCTATGTCCTTTTTAATACCATCCCACCGGTATAAGCATCGAGATCATGATACATCTTCGTCGACCACGGGTGAATAGAATAACGGGCATAATGTGCCTCGCCCATAACACCGACCACTCGCAACAGGCACACATAATCCGCACCGTGTAATAGTACTCCATCGGATGTAATATCGAACGCAGTCTTCTCCTTTTCAAGGGCTGTGTCTGCATGCGGCGAGCAGAGATTGTCACGACCCGACCTATGGGCCGCGATGTGCATCAAAGGGCTAACCCCGAACACCGCTCGCCCCCTAGTACCCACATGCTCTTATTCATAACATATGCTTGAAACTTTGAAAGTATATCATCATTTGAAACATCTTTACTTTTATAATCATGTGCTCATCCTACCGTCAAAGTAATATAAATATACATACATACATATACATGAAGACCGTAAGACCATAAGACCCACACATGAGTATCTACGAGCCTCTACTGGAATACTAGACACATAGACGGGACAGGACCCCGTCATGCCCAAAACATGAATATAGACAAGTATACACCAAAAGAATGATCAATAGCACCTCCGGATGATGGAGTGCTCACTTGACCGCAAGCTCCTAAGGATCGGCTTAAACACCGTCGTCACTCTGTCTACCTGTGGGCATGAACACAGCGTCCAAGGAAAGGACGTCAGTACGAAGATTGTACTGAGTATGTAAGGCAGAAATGAAATAAACATAATCGGGAGATCATAAATCATGAGATGAGGGTAACCTGTACACTCTTTACATAGGAACCGGTTTCATATACATACATCATATATAAATACATCACAAGCATTATTATAACATGCAAGCATCGTCACATCAATCATGCATCATCACATCATTACCCGCGTCCGGGTAACCTACCATGCGACCCGCTAGTGGTGACATGTCCGCCCTTTTCTCGGTGCGGTGGAATCATAGCGACCCGCCGTAGCGGTGACATGTACGGCGATTAGCGACCCGCCGTGGTGGAATCACATTATCACACATACCATGCATTTCGTATGCTTAACATTATTAACATTCATTTCATGGACATATCGCTGCTTATCACAATGTTACCATGGTTTAGCATCCCTAGTTACGTATACATCCACATACATTAAACTTCTGACTGCCATGTTTATGTCGGGGTGACATAGGGTCGTAAACCCCCGGTCGCGTTATGGAATAAGCATAAGCATCATATCTCGCCTTGAAGGGATTTACAAAATTAAGGCGAGTACATATAAGAAAAGGCCAATGGATCGTGATCATCATTATTGATTTCGCAAGAACATCATATCTTGGTCTCTAGAGTCGTTATCGCATTCATAACATATTTCTTGTCCCGTTTCGTCATTCAGAACTTAGACTTTTCATCTACTATGGACGTAGGGAAATTCGTGAAGGAAGAGGAAAATCATGCATAAGATTCATGCCTTAGAAGGAAGGTAATGCCTCGCATACCTTTGTCGTTTAGCTTACTCTACCACACTTTGGTTCTCCTTTAGTGTGCTCGTCTATACCTTCAAGAGAGTTCATACTTTCATTAGCTAAGAAATTCTGATATCGCAATCAAAGTCGTCATTTACGTTCATTTATCAAAATCCACCATTTTCCTCCAATTTCCTTTATTTCTACTTCTAGCTCATCCTTGCGCTTTCATGCGTTTAATGCTCGTTTCATGATACAAACATCATTTATAGCGTATTTGTATTCACAACACTTCAACCTTCATGATTCAAGTCAACCATCACTCATTTGTGTCGCTATTCACTCAACAATGACCCATTTCTATGTTCATACATTTCAAGTGTCTAAGCTTTCCAATACTTCAAACAACGTAGAATGATCATAAAACTTACCTTGGATGGTGGTTGAGCAATCCTTAAGTTGAAATATTTCGCTTAACCAAAACCCTAGTTCCACTTCTTTGAATTTCTTCACTTAGATAATCCCCTTGTTGTATTCTCGCACTTGATTTCATGAATTTGGTGGTGTTAACCTTGATTTTTCCTTGATTCTCTTGATTCTTATGAAGAAATATTTTGGAGAGTTCTAGAAGGGTTCTTGTGTTGTATGAATGGAAAATGAATTAAAATGAGAGTCCGAGTCCCCTTTTAATAACTCTGACATTGGTGTTTAATGAATTCTCGTCGGGTGAACAGGTGGTCGTAAACCACAGTTTACGGACCGTATTAAGGTTCTCGGCCCGTCCTCCCAGATCGTGTTTAAGCATTAAAGAAACGAAGCTTGGCTGAGGACATGGCACTTTACGACCTGATTTACGTCCGTGAACAGTTTACGGGCCGTCCTCCCAGTGTCGTTTTTAATCATTTCGTACTTTAACGTAAAGTTGAGATTTTCAAACGAGTGGAGGACGATTGTGCTATACGGTCCGTAAATCACTTTACGGGCCGTATAGTGCCATATACGATCACTGGGCTGAAAAATTCTAGCAACTTTATGATTTCCAAAGTTCAAATTTAGCCATCCCCGACCTATCAAAACCTCATACACTCGACCCTTCATGGTTCTCCTCATCACTCAAGTACGGGAAAAATTTTTGAAGCATAACATTCTCCCCCCCTTTTGGAACATTCGTCCCCGAATGTTCGACACTCGGGTATTTTAGAAAAATTTTGACAGAGTTTCCCTTGTAATTTGGACATTACAAACCTGGCACAACAACCCACAATATCATTGCCTCATAGGCTATAACCATGTTAACACATCGGCACACACGACCAAAAGTATAAAATTAAAGCATACATACCTTATATCGTCGACGTTCCACCTTGAACCTCTCTTGGGAGTTGGAATAAACGGGGTACATATATTTCATCTTCTCCTCGCTTCCCAAGTCATTTCTTCCCGGTTATTGTTCCGCCATAGAACTTTGCCCGAGTAGCAACCTTATTCCGAAGCCTTCGTACTTGTCTATCCAAAATAGCAATAGGCAATTCTTCATATGTCAACTTCTTGTTTACTTTAACATCATCAATTGGAACTACACTTGCGGGATCTCCAATACATGATGAAGCATCAAAACATGGAATATTTGGATGTACGGATTCAAACTGCGAAAGGCAAGTCGCCGTAGCTACACGACCTACCTTACGGATAATTTTATAGGTCCGATGTATCTTGGACTCAATTTCCCCTTTTACAAACCTCATTACTCCTTTCATTGGCGACACTTTCAAAAATACCCAATCATTAGCTTGAAATTCCAAGTCTCGTCGGCGATTGTCCGTGTAAGACTTTTGATGACTTTGGGCTGTTAACAATCGATCCGTATTATCTTAACCTTCATTGTTGTTGGACCAATTCGGGACCTATCAATTGTCTTCTCCCTTTTCGAACCACCCCACTAGAGATCTACATTTTCTTCCGTACAAAGCTTCATATGGGGCCATTTGGATACCGGAATGGTGGGCGGTATTATAGGCAAATTCAATAAGGGGTAAATGCTCATCCCAACTACCACCAAAGTCCAAAGACGCACGCCCGTAGAATATCTTCCAAGGCTGAATGGTGCGCCGGCTTGTCCGTCGTCCGCGGATGGAACGCCGTGCTAAGCTTAACTTGAGTACCTAGACCTTCTTGGAAGGACTTCCAAAACTTGGCTGTAAACTGTGCCCCTCTGTCTGTGATAATGTCCAAAGGAATGCCATGAAGTCGTACAATCTCCTTGAGATACAATTTAGCATAATCTTCGGCTGAATACGTGGTTCTAACGGGAGAAAATGAGGTTTTGTTTTCGTGAGTCCGTCCACGATCACCCATATAGAATCATACTTCCCTCGCGATGGGTAATCCTACCACAAAATCCATATTAATTTCTTCCCATTTCCACGTAGGAATTTCTATCGCTTGTAACAAACCTCCTGGTTTTTAATGCTCGGCCTTACTTGCTGGCAATTCGGACATTGGGTTACAAATTCTGCTATGTCCCGCTTCATGTCATCCCACCCGCATATCAACTTAAGATCATGGTACATCTTGGTTGTACCTGGATGAATGGAATACCGAGAATAATGCGCTTCCTCTAAAATCCGCCTGCGCAAGCTTGCCACATTCGGTACACATAACCTGTCCCGGATATCTAAGAACCCCTTACTGAAATTTCGGATGGAGACTTTTCCTTTTCATGAGCTAGGTCTCGATAATGACTTAGCGGGGGTCTTCATAATCGTCGCTCCTTTACTTCTACATTTAAAGAGGAAGCGGTAGGGTCATTGATGCGGATACTTGCATCACCGAATCAATTGCACGTACTCCAAGACTTGCTAGTTGGTGGAGCTCACGAGCCATTTCTCGCCTTTCCGGAGGAACTCCATATAAATTACCCATTGACCGGCGGCTAAGGGCATCCGCTACTACATTTGCCTTCCCGGGATGATATAAAATATTTACATCGTAATCCTTCAGTAGTTCTAACCATCGCCTCTGTGTCAGAGATTCAACTCCTTCTGTTTGAAAATATATTGAAGGCTTTTGTGATCAAGATAGATGTCAACACGCACACCATACAAGTAATGTCTCCATATTTTCAAGGCATGAATAACCGCGGCCAATTCAAGATCATGAGTCGGATAATTCTTTTCATGTTCATATTTGTCTCGATGCATATGCAATGACCTTCCCATGTTGCATTAACACACATCCTAGTCCGACGCCGGAAGCATCACAATATACCACGTAGCCATCCGATCCTTACAGGAGTGTGAGCACCGGGGTCAAGTCGATCCCATCTTTCAACTCTTGAAAACTACGCTCACAAGCATCACTCCACCGGAATTTAGCCGACTTCGAGTTAGCTTCGTTAACGGCTGAAATAGACGAAAAGCTCCCTCTACAAATCTTCGATAATATCCTCGCTAACCCAAGAAAACTACGAACTTCGTGGGCGTCGTAGGTCTTGGCCAAGTCTTTCTTCAATCTTCTCCGAGTGTCCACCGGATACCGTCATCCGAGAGCAACATGGCCCAAAAATGTCATAGAATTTAGCCAAAACTCACATTTTGCGAACTTTGCATATAACTCGGGCTCGGAGAACGCCAAGAACAATTCTAAATGATCCGCATATTCTGATTTTGTACGAGAATATACCAGGATATCATCGATAAATACTATCACAAAAGATCCAAGAACGGCCGGAACACGTCATTCATTAAGCTCATAAACAACGGCCAGGGTATTAGTTAATCCGAACGACATCACTCGGAATTCATATAATGCACATATCTTGTCTCTAAAGGCTGTCTTGGGAATGTCTTCTTCTCCGACTCTCACTTGATGGTAGCCCGATCTTAGATCTATCTTGAAAACCATTTAGCACCTTGTAACTGATCAAATAAATCATCAATTCTTGGAAGCGGATACTTGTTCTTTATCGTCACCTTGTTCACCTGCCTATAATCAATACACATTCGCGAGGGGAGCCATCTTTCTTTTCAAAATAATCCGGCGCTCACGGGATGAACTAGGTACGATGAGAACCCCTTCTCAAGCAAATCTTTCAATTGCGCTTTTAACTCATCAGTGCTCGCCGGTGCCATTCGATAAGGGGGATAGAAATAGGCTCGGTATCATGGCAACACATCAATGGTGAAGTCAATCTCCTTTCTGGAGGAAGGCACTGAAAGTTCATCTGGAAATACATCCGAAAACTCATTCACCAACGGGAACGGATTGAAAAGTTGGCGATGTTGCCTTGGTATCATGAGCTCGGACTAAATGATAAATATAGCCCTTGGCGATCATCTTTCTAGCCTTAAGGTAGGAAATAAACCTACCCCTCGGAGTTGCCGTGTTACCTTTCCATTCGAGCACGGGCTCTCCCGGAAATTGAAATCGAACTAATTTCAGTCGGCAATCAACATTGGCATAGCATGAGGCCAACCAATCCATGCCCATAATTACATCGAAATCCATGATTTCTAGCTCGACTAAATCGACTTTGTCCGACGATCACATATCATAACTATACAATCTTTGTACACTTGTTTCGCTATCACGGGATCACCTGCTTGGAGTAGATACCTCGAAAGGTTTAATCGGCTGGGCTTTCACCCCAATACGATTAGCAACATATGGAGTAATATAGGACAGCGTGGACCCGGGGTCTATCAATGCATACACATCATAAAAGAATACCGATAATATATTTGTAACCACATCTAGGGACGACTCGAGATCCTGCCGTCCGGCTAAAGCATATAAACGGGGCTGTGTGGCACCTGACGTAGATGCTCCCCGCGGCCTCTACCTCGGCCCCATGAAACCGGGGATGCCGTCCCGTGGGCGTGCGGGGAGAAGCAACTGTTCGCCGACCACCGTGGGCTGGACCCCGCTCGCCATATCTCGAGGGACACCCCTCATCAAGTGTCCTACACGCACAAACATAACACGCATACGTACTTGGCGACATGGCCCTGAGTGCAATTTTCTTGCCGGCCGCATCGGGAACCGGTGTCTCCCCGACCGTAATCTCCCAAACTCGCGAACGGTGGCCCTCAAACTCGACCTGCCCCGGAACGATAAGAACGATCGGATCTCTTTCTGCAACCCGGGAGGTGCACTCGTCCTTCGGCCCCGAGTGCCCGGAATAGGTTTGCCTCGATCCCTCCTAAAATCACCGCCTTCGCTCCCATAGATCTTGCCCGTTTGCCTTGCCCTCTATCGGTGTCACGATCGCCGCTGGGAGGTTCTTTGCCCTCCAAATTTTGGGCATGAGCTTGAATTGGGGGGAAATGTCCATCCCATCTTGCAACGGCCGTTAAGCAATCCTTAATCAAATGTGGCCCTAAGCCACTCACAAATCCGTGCACCCGATCCCATATCGCCTACCATCGTCGGGGCATATCTAGCCAAGGAATTGAATTGAAGGCTATATTCCGGCGCTCATGTCCCTTGCTTTAGATTCAGGAATCTGTCCGCCCTAGCTCGGCGGGCCTCAGGCGGCAAATAATGGCGGATGAAAGCATCAACAAACTCTTGCCACACTGGAGGAGGTGTATTTTGTGGCCTCGACACCATTCAATTATTAAACCATAAGACCGCCACGTCTCGGAGCCTATATGATGCCAACTCCATTGATTCGGTCTCCGAAGCATGGATAATCCGCAACGTCCTCAGCATTTCATCGATAAAGCTTTGTGGGTCCTCATCCGGCTTTGACCCAAAGAATTCCGGAGGATTTAGGCTCATGAAGTCTCGGGCTCTAGAACTAGCCGACCGATCGGGCCCGCATTTTGCCTTTGTGCACGAGCGGCAACCCGCCTGTGCCGCAAGTGAATAGCCTCGGCTACCTGTTGACCCGCAGTAGCCGGTGGAGGAACGGGAGGAATAGGAGCTGGAACAGAAGCCCCTTCTTGTCCTTCTGTAATAGGCGGAGTAGTAGAGGCACAAGGTGAAACCTCATGATGGGACTCTCCTTCCTCAACATTCATAGGCGGCTCTCTTTCGCCCCGCCTCTTTGTCGTAGTCTTGCCCGCTTCGGGCGGCTTAGCTTTTGGCGGCATTTCCGAAATTACAACATACTCATTAGGGAGGGTTAAATCTTATGCTCGCTCTATCGCACGATCTCATATGAAGGAAGATGGTCATTTTCCTAAATGCCCGTAGCCTCCGTTTATTAGCGTGGCGTGCAACACACCATAAACAAGACTCTACTAGGCACGGCTCGTAGACACTTCCTAGGACTGAACTGCTCTGATACCACTTTTGTCATGACCCGACCTACGGGCCGCGACGGGCATCCGGGGCTAACCACCGAACACCACTCGCCCTAGTACCCACATGCTCTTATTCATAACATTTGCTTGAAACTTTGAAAGTATATCATCATTTGAAACATCTTTACTTTTATAATCATGTGCTCGTATCACTGTCAAAGTAATATAAATATGCACATACATACATATACATGAAGACCGTAAGACCATAAGACCCACACATGAGTATCTACGAGCCTCTACTGGAATACTAGACACATAGACGGGACAGGACCCCGTCATGCCCAAAACATGAATATAGACAAGTATACACCAAAAGAATGATCAATAGCACCTCCGGGATGATGGAGTGCTCACAACACCGCAAGCTCCTAAGGATCGCCATCGTCACTCGGCCTACATGGGCATGAACACGGCGTCCAAGGAAAGGACGTCGTTACGAAGATTGTCCGAGTATGTAAGGCAGAAATGAAATAACATAATCGGGAGATCATAAATCATGAGATGAGGGTAACCTGTACACTCCTTACATAGGAACCGATTTCATATACATACATCATATATAAATACATCACAAGCATTATCATAACATGCAAGCATCGTCACATCAATCATGCATCATCACATCATTACCCGCGTCCGGTAACCCTACCATGCAGCCCACTAGTGGTGACATGTCCGCTCTTTTCTCGGTGCGGTGGAATCATAGCCGCCGTAATGCCGCCGTAGCGGTGACATGTCCGGCCAATTAGGCGCGGTGGAATCACATTATCACACATACCATGCATTTCATATGCTTAACATTATTAACATTCATTTCATGGACATATCGCGCTTATCACAATGTTACCATAGTTTAGCATCCCTAGTTACGTATACATCCACATACATTAAGCTTACGAGCGGCTATGTTTATGTCGGGGTGACATAGGGTCGTAAACCCCCGGTCACGTTATGGAATAAGCATAAGCATCATATCTCACCTTGAAGGGATTTACAAAATTAAGGCGAGTACATATAAGAAAGGAGGCCAATGGATCGTGATCATCATTATTGATTTCGCAAGAACATCATATCTTGGTCTCTAGAGTCGTTATCGCATTCATAACATATTTCTTGTCCCGTTTCGTCATTCATGAACTTAGGCTTTTCATCTCTAGGGACGTAGGAAATTCGTGAAGGAAGAGGAAAAATCATGCATAAGATTCATGCCTTAGAAGGAAGGGTAATGCCTCACATACCTTTGTCGTTTAGCTTACTCTACCACTTGCCGGTTCTCCTTTAGTGTAACTGCCTATACCTTCAAGAGAGTTCATACTTTCATTAGCTAAGAAATTACAATATCGCAATCAAAGTCGTCATTTACGTTCATTTATCAAAATCCACCATTTTCCTCCAATTTCCCTTTATTTCTACTTCTAGCTCATCCTTGCGCTTTCATGCGTTTAATGCTCGTTTCATGATACAAACATCATTTATAGCGTATTTGTATTCACAACACTTCAACATTCATGATTCAAGTCAACCATCACTCATTTGTGTCACTATTCACTCAACAATGACCCATTTCTATGTTCTTCTACATTTCAAGTGTCTAAGCTTTCCAATACTTCAAACAACGTAGAATGATCATAAAACTTACCTTGGATGGTGGTTGAGAAATCCTTAAGTTGAAATACTTCGCTTAACCAAAACCCTAGTTCCACCTTCTTTGGAATTTCTTCACTTAGATAATCCCTTGTTGTATTCTCACACTTGATTTCATGAATTTGGTGGTGTTAACCTTGATTTTTCCTTGATTCTCTTGATTCTTATGGAAGAAATATTTTGGAGAGTTCTAGAGGGTTCTTGTGTTGTATGAATGGAAAATGAATTAAAATGAGGTCTGAGTCCCCTTTTAATAACTCCAACATTGGTGTTTAATGAATTCTCGTCGGGTGAACGGAAGGTCGTAAACCGCAAGTTTACGGATCGTATTCTGGTTTACGGCCCGTCCTCCAGATCGTGTTTAAGCATTAAAAAGAAACAGAAGCTTGGCTGAGGGACATGGCACTTTACGACCTGATTTACGGTCCGTGAACTAGTTTACGGGCCGTCCTCGTGTCGTTTTTAATCATTTCGTACTTTAACGAAAAGTTGAGATTTTCAATGTGCCGGAGGACGATTGTGCTATACGGTCCGTAAATCACTTTACGGGCCGTATAGTGCCATATACGATCACCGGGTTGAAAAATTCTCCGCAACTTTATGATTTCCAAAGTTCAAATTTAGCCATCCCGACCTATCAAAACCTCATACACTCGACCCTTCATGGTTCTACTCATCACTCAAGTACGGGAAAATTTTTCGAAGCATAACAAGGATCCTCATACTGACACCGCTTTATCTCTTCCATAATAGAGGATTCAGCAATTCCTCAAACAGAAACCCCAATATCTCCAGAATCAGCCAAGCGAACTCCAAGACTAGCTAGCTGATGGATCTCGCGAACCATTTCTTTCCTCTCTGATGGCACGTCTGCTAGACTGCCCATAGACTTACGGCTGAGTGCATCTGCCACAACATTAGCTTTCCCAGGATGGTATAGAATATCAACATCATAGTCTTTCAGCAACTCTAACCACCTCCTCTGCCGTAAGTTCAGCTCCTTCTGCTTAAATATGTACTGGAGGCTCTTGTGATCTGTATAAATATCAACGTGAACGCCATATAGATAATGTCTCCACATCTTCAAAGCATGAATTACCGCGGCTAGCTCCAAATCGTGGGATAATTTCTCTCGTGCTTTCTGAGCTGCCGGGAAGCATAAGCTATAACTCTGCCGTGCTGCATCAATACACACCCCAAACTAACACCAGAGGCATCACAATAAATCACATAACCGTCCGGTCCCTCAGGAAGGGTCAGAACTGGAGCCGTAGTCAATTCTCTTTTCAAAGAATCGGAAGGCGTTCACAAGCATCATCCACCGGAACTTAGCTCCTTCCGAGTCACCTTGTTAAAGGCGCTAAAATCGAAGCAAACTTCTCTACGAATCTCCCGTAATAACCGGCCAATCCCAGAAAGCTACGCACCCAAGAGGGTGTCGTAGGTCTAGGCCAATTCTTTACGGCCTCAATCTTCCGGGTATCCACCCGATGCCATCGCCTCCAATAATATGCCCAAGAATGCCACCGAAGTACCGGGGATTCACATTTAGAAAATTTAGCATACAATTTCTTGTGCGAGTACGCCAAGTACCGTCCTCAAGTGATCTCGCATGTTCTCGCTTCTGATCGTGAATAAACCAGGATGTCATCAATAAATACAATCACGAACATATCTAAGAACGGTCTGAATACCCGATTCATCAGGTCTATGAATACGGCTAGAGAATTAGTCAGCCCAAAAGACATCACTTTGAATTCATAATGCCCATATCGGGTCCTGAATGCTGTCTTAGGAATATCAACCTCTCGTACCCGCACCTGGTGATAGCCTGACCGCAGGTCTATCTTCGAGAAACACCGGCACCCCGCAACCGATCAAACAAATCATCAATCCGGGGAGGGGGTATTTATTCTTGATGGTTACCTTATTCAGCTGCCGTAATCAATACACATCCGCCGACCCATCCTTCTTCCTCACAAACAATACCGCGCTCCCCGGTGGTGATGTCGGGCCTAATAAAGCCCTTCTCTAATAAATCCCTCAAATGCTCCTTCAATTCCCCGCAGTGCCATTCGTACGGAGGAATAGATATAGGTCGAGTATCCAAGCAGATCAATGGCGAACTCTATCTCCCGCTCGGGGGGAAGACCTGGAAGCTCATCTGGGAATACATCTGGAAATTCACTAACCACTGGGACTGACTGAAGAGTCGGTGTCTCTGCTTCTAAATCATGTACCCGAACCAGATGATAAATATAGCCCTTTCTGATCATTTTCCTTGCCTTGAGGTATGAAATAAACTTACCCTTCGGCGATGCTGTATTACCTACCCACTCTATAACTGGTTCCCCTGGAAATTGGAAACGGACTATCTTCTTTTGACAGTCAACATTAGCATAACAAGAAGCTAGCCAATCCATACCCATAATAACATCGAACTCAGTCATATCTAACTCTACCAGATCTTCTTTAGTGCAGCGGCCACAGATAATTACCGAACAGTCTCTATAAACCTGCATGGCTATAACAGAATCCCCTACCGGGGTAGCTACCTCAAAAGGCTCTATCGGTTCAGATTCTCTCCCAATTTTATTAGCAACAAGGGGAGAAATATATGATAAAGTAGAGCCGGGATCTATCAGTGCATACACATCTCGAGAGAAGACCAAGAATATATGTGTAACAACATTAGGCGACGCTCCCGGTCCCGTCGCTGGCCGGCTAAGGCATATATGCGGTTCGAAGGACCGCTAGAACCGGAACTCCACCACGACTCTCGCCGCGGCCCGCCGGTGCCGGCATACCTCGCCCGCAGGCGCATAGCTACCGAGGATGAAGATGAACCCGCCGACCCGGTAGGCAGAGCTGCACTGCCTGCACCACCCCTAACCGGGCAATCTCTCATCAGATGGCCCTAACGGCCACAAGTAAAACAAGCACCGGTGGCACGAAAATACTCTCCAGGGTGCTGCCTCCCACAGTGGGAACACGGAGGTCTGGGTGGCCTCAACTGGCTGGAACCTCTGTCCCCCTGTGAGCCTGAAACCCTGGAGCTCTGGCCTGTCCCTGAATATCCTGCACCCTCTGATCTCCTGCCGGTGAACTGTGGGGGTGTGCTCCGTACTGGCTGGGGAGGATATCTGCTCTGCCGCCGAGGCCCCGCCCTCGAAACTCCCCGTATCACTCCCGCCGAATCTAGCTCCTTCGGGCTGGACCCTATCATAATCTCTATCGGGCTGACGCCCTCTGTGCCGGTCCTCCATACCCTGGGCGTGTGCTTGGACACGGGCAATATCCATACCTGGCTGGGCCACCATCACCAAACAACTATCGACCAAATAGCGATCTAGTCCCATCACATACCGGTGCATCCGGTCAGTCATATCAGCTACATAAGCGGACGCATATCTGGCCAACGAGTCAAACTCCAAACTGTACTCCCGGACGGTCCTGCCCCTCTGTCTCAACAGCAGGAATCTGTCTACTCTGGCTCGCCGTAGCTCTGGAGGCAGAAAATGGGCAAGGAAGGCCTCAGTAAACTCGCCCCACACGGCTGGAGGGGCACCCTCACCTCTGGACAATACCCAGGACTCATACCAATTTGCGGGGCCACATCCCGCAATCGGTATGATGCCAACCCGACAGACTCGATCTCGTCGCCTTAATCAACCGTAATGTACGCAAAGATTCGTCCGATAAACTCCTGAGGGTCGTCCGCGGACTTCGACCCGAAAAACTCTGGTGGATTACATGTCAGAAAATCACGAGCCCTCGAACTGTCACGTCGGTCCGCCTGATCACCCCCTACTCCGTGCCTGTGGGCCTGCCCTGCTACCAATCGGGTCAATAACTGGATCGCCTCTCGCATGGCCCCATCCTCCGCCCCTGGCTGGGGAGCTGGAGGCTCGGTCACTCGAACCTCGGGAGCTGGCGGTGGAGCCGCTCGACTCGGCGCTGCCGCCGCTCCAAGCCCCTCTCGATACCGGCGGTGTAGCCGAACCGGGCTGCGGGGGGGCACAATCCGAGGTACATGGCTCGCACGGGCCCCGGTAACTCTCCGGCCCGGTTGGTCTCACCAACCGCCGTAGACTTGCCCTTCGGGCAACCGTGGCCTCTCGAGGCATCGCTCGAAAACATAACATTTCGTTAGAGAAGAGTCATCCCGATAACACGGCTCTATCGCACGATCTAGGATCAGAAGGAAAGATAACATCCTAAATGTCCTGTAGCTTCCTGTTTATAGATGTGGTGCACAACACACCGATAAACAAGACTCTACCAGACACGGTCTGTAGACATTCCGAGGACGAACCGCTCTGATACCACTTTTGTCACGACCCAACCCCGTAGGCCGAGACTAGTGCCCGACCTGGGCACCCAAACACATTCATCAAATCCGAATCACATACAGACGGCTTATGCGCATACAAATATCAGACGCTGTCTCAATTATCTCAAACTGTCTCAAACACAAACACATATATATCAGAAGCCGGCAAGGCTATCATATGGCTCAACGGCCCAAAGCATATACAACTGCAAGCCGACCAGGCTCCCACGGCGAATGGGATCGCCCAGAACATATATCATACGAACACACCTGTATAGAATAGGCACAACCCACATATCCGTCTACAAACCTCTAAACAGACCAACAGAATCATATGACGGGACAGGACCCCGCCGTACCCCTGAACAAACCAATACATATGCAGCGAACGAATATATACCAAAATGTGGGCTACGGAATAAAGGGAGCACTCCAAACAGCAGAATAGGTGTCCTAGATCGGTGGATCACCGAACCGTACATCTGTACCGGCGGGCATGAAACGCAGCCCCCGAAGAAAGGGGGTCAGTACGAAATATGTACCGAGTATGCAAAGCAGAAGATATAGTAAACAAATCTGAATCATAATCGAAACAGAAGTACAGAAAGTAAATGCATATCCAAATGCCAAAATGTTTATTTTCAAAATACAAATCATGCACAGGGCTCAAAAAATATGGTCGCCCGCCCGTCGATGGCGCCATAACACAGCATAACACCAGAAAGTTTCAAATCTCCATATCCCCGTCACACATCATAACACATCATAACGCCATACACAGCATAACACCAAATATAAGCGAAACCCGGCCCCCTAGCGAGGGGCTCGGCGAACCATAACACAGCATAACACCGGAGTATAACATAGTGCGCACGACAATATAACCGGCCGGGACTCGGCGAAAGATACAACAGAATGCACGAGCAGAGTCGTGAGTAACCATATGTATAAAATCATTATCATAGACCCAAAAGATAAGTAAAATGACCATACTTGGAAATCGGAATAATAGCCATACCAAATTCTTTCAAGAATCATCAGAGTTACATACAGGAAAGTCGCGAGACCCGCGGACGGGTGTCGACCCGAGCCGGGCCCACCTATGGAAAACATACTCATCATACGCCATACAATCTCCTACGAACATATCGAGGCAATCCGAGCCTTTTTGTGAAAGTTACGGTCGTTCGTAGTTACAGAACTCTTTAAAAACAAAACTTTTTATGCAACATTTGGAAATCAATTATTCCAAAGACATCAGGGCCAATAGTTCGTCACATTAAGCATATGAATACCAAGAAACAAATAAGAATCATAGACATGCTCGGATTGCGAGAATAGAATTTCCTCGAGGCTCGTGTCATAGCCTATTTCTAACTAAGGCATGCCAAAAGAAGGGAGGGTTGAGCTTTACATACCTCGTCCGCTCTCACAGCTAATCCAACTCAAGCTAATCCCAACCTACATCTCGGGCTCCCCAAGGTCTACACAACGTCAACGGATATCAAGTATTAGCTATAGACGTTTAGGCATTTAATTCCAAACTAGCACTTAATTCTACAGAAATTTGGGCAGCATTTCCCCTATAAATAGGCCAACCCCGAGAATTTAACTCGGCCAAATCAACAACAACAACACCAACAACCAAACTAGCAACATCAATAACCAATTCAAAACGCATTCTAACATTAAATACTCTTTCTACATAATCCAATAACCTTCATTATATTCAATTCAACGGCTTACATTCAAGCCAACATCAACGCTTATACATTCAAATACTAGTCCGAACCCATACCAACAACATTCAAGAACATTTTAAACAATTCATCCAATATTTCCAACAATCCAACAAATGCTCCAATTTACCCGAAAACTGTCCCAAACCCGAGAACACATCCATAACACATTCCTAACTTCCGAATCATGATTTGCACCAACAATCCACACTCTAACAATGTCATTCTCATAAATATAGAAATTACATCAAATGCACAATCACCTCCAAATCAGTCCGCAACACTTACAATATCAATTTGAGTCATTAAACTCTTATCGTCAACATCGAATTCATAACGACAACAATCAAAATTCCAAATAGAATTAATTCATTCTTATTCACACAAGGGTGGCCACATTCGGCCACCACCCCAACTTATCAACTTCATGATTTTCATTCATTTCAACACACTACAACAACTAAACATGCTACATAGGATTTAGTTCATCACTCCTACACAACACACACATCACACGGCTACAAGCCATGCACGGCTCAACTTTTCCTATGCCATATTTCATGAATTTCATCATTTTTGGCATACTACAACATGCATGCATCATTCGTAACACACAAAACAAGATTAAATCTTACCTTTCTTCTTCAACTTCACAACTAGGCTAGGATTTGCGACTGATAAAACGGATGGTTTGTTCTCTCCAACAACACTTTCACGTTACCTAGGGACCTCCAATTAGTGGATTTTCTTGAAGAAAATATTTTTGTGATGGCTCAATTTGGACTTGAATTTCTAGGGTCTTGGCCGAATGGCCTTAGTAGTTCATCCAAGGTTCTCTTTTTTTTTTCTAAGTTTGGGAATGGGAAAGATGAGTACTTAGTCATCTTTTGAGCTTCATATAAGAGTTACACATGTGTCCCATGGCCCACACATGTGTTGGACCAATTAAAATTGGCCACAAAATGTGTGGGGGCCATCCCCAACCCACACGGCCAACATGGCCAAGAATCCATGATTTCCAACTTTCAATTATTCCACTTTTGGTCCTAAATTTTCCTAAATGTTCCATGCCAACAAATTCATGAACAACTTATGTCTTAAAATAAAATTGAAGGTCAAAAGTCTCGACTTTGTATCCCGGAATGGTTTTGTCCCTAACTTACCATAGTTAATCCGGATTGTCCCAATGTATAAAATACGGGATATAACATATATGATTCTGACTAAAAAGAACAAGTTTAGCCGATTGTTGCATGGGTTGGTACCACGTATCAAGTCTGCGTGTGCTGCTGCTGCTATGTATTCTACTTGTACATTTTCATCCTTGGTTGGGTTCGCTGAGCAACAAGAGAATTTGAAGGGTGAAGAGAGGCTAGAAAGGGAACAAAGTAAGAAGGCCCGATCTGCGTGTGGGTTTAGTGGTTCGTAAAATGAGGGACAAAAGAAAGGGCATTCTGCACCTGCTCAGATCAAAGCTTATTCTAATGCCATTACTACGTCCGGTAGACAAGGTCAGAGGAGCAACAACCAGAACAAGTATTCGCAAGGTGGTAATAGACACTCATCTGGATGGGAGGATCGTATTAGTCATCATTGCGGTATAAGGGGTCACATCAAGAGGGAGTGTAGGAAGTGGTTTCGTGAAATGGCTATCTCTTCGGGCCCGAGAAATAATTCATCTACACCTGTTGCTGCTAGGAATCCGCCTGCTAATAATACTAACAACGCTCCTAATGCTCGTGGTAATGGGACAGGTAAAGCGGTTTCTAACACCGCTAATGGGGGTCAAGCTCGACTTTATGATTTGACTCGTATGGAGGCAGCTAAAGCCTCAGATGCTGCGGTCACAAGTATTTTCATTATTTACTATTTTGATGCATATTTGTTGATTGATCCGGGCTCAAATCTCTCATATGTGACACCATATTTTGGTCTCAATTTTGGTATGGAACCTAAACAACTGCGTGAACCTTTTTCTGTGGATACTCCTGCTGGTGTGCTTGTTATTGCCTCTAGAGTTTATAGATAGATTTTGAGCTAGAGATGATAGATTTTGATGTAATCATAGGGATAGATTGGTTAGCTGGTTGTTATGCTAATGTGGACTGTCATTATAAGTTAGTTCGATTTGCTTTCCCTGATGAACCTGTTATTGTGTGGAAGGGAGAAATTTCTAAGCCTAGGGGTAGGTTTATCTCGTATCTTAAGGTTAGTAAAATGATTTCAAAGGGATTTATTTACCATCTAGTTTCTGTCAACGATACTCAAGCCGTAGTACCCGAGTTTAAGTCCGTCCCTATAGTTAATGAGTCTCCCGAAGTGTTTCCCTAAGGTCTTCCAGGTATCCCTCCTGATAGAGTTATCAATTTTGGGATAGATGTTCTTCCCGAAACTCAACCAATCTCCATCCTACCTTATCGTATGGCTCCGGCAGAGCTAAGAGAATTGAAAGATTAATTGAAAGACTTGTTGGATAAGTGTTACATCTCAAAAATTCTGGATTTGTTGCCTTGTGAATAGACTAATGTGAGCTTAAGATGAACATGAAGTCCTTATGAGATTAAGGAAAGTAATGGATAGATTAAAGTGCGTACCATAATATTTCAAATTCATATGGATATGTGAGACTAAGTTTATTGAAGGAAGTGAATGTAAGTCATGTTGGAAGAGTTTTCGCGATAGTAGAATTGATACGTATTTAGAAATGTCTTGAGGGGCTGCTATAGGGCCTATTGTATGGTTAATGAAGTATTATATAAGTGCCAAGAAGGTTCCATAAGGATTAGAGGTTGAACGAATCGTTGAGAGTGAAGTTCGGAAATTTCCAGTTTGTACGGCCATTTGTACGGACCGTATAAATTATACGGCCGGTATAAATGGTCCGTAGAAAGCTTCCAGAGAGGGGTGATTTCCTAGTGGGATTATACAGTCCAATTACACAGACTGTATAAATTATACGGCCCGTATATCCGGGTCGGTCTAAAATTTCATTTTTGTTATATATGGCCCGCTTGTTCATTATTTCATTTCCCTCCCTCTCTCCAAGTCTTGAGAGCTCCAAACCCTTTTCCAAGCATATTCCACTCCAACCCAAGAGAAAACAAAGATATAATAGCAAGAATTGAAGTATTCATGTGTTAAAAGGCTCCCTAGGGTTAGTAGATTTCAAGATTTACTTGGGTATTGTGGCTAGGGTTTTGCACAAGTCAATATCTTGCTCCAAAGCTCGTTCCTATGAGATAAAAAGTTAGTTTTCATGTTTATCACATGTTAAGCATGTTTAGTTGTTGAATAATTTGGATGAGGAAAGGAAGTAGAAAATGAAGCTTAAGTGTAGATTTCATGATGTTTTGAGTAGTAAGCTAACTTGAGCTATGCTTCTTAGTAAAATATGGATATAATCTTGTTATGGAAGGTAATAATGATGATGAGGAAGCGTTGTATGAAAATGTGCAAAGGGTTGGTGTGAAGTTGTTAGTGTAAGTTGAATATGAGAATGAATATGGAAGACCTAATGGAATGTGGTCACTTGATTATGATATTATGGATGCTGTTATGGTTTTTTGGGGGTTGTTTTGTAATATGGTGGAAGTCGATGAAATAAGGGAAATGCTGCCCAATTTTTGTTAGCTCATGAATTGTTCTAGTTCGAATTTGAGAGTATCTTTAAGGCTTAACCAAAGTATGAATCCTTTTAAATGTAGATTTGTCAAGCTTTGGCGGTGAACGTTAAGTAGCTAAGAAGACAAAGAGGTATGTAAGGTTAACCCTTCTTTCTTAAGGGATGATCCTATCGTTGTAAACCTTCATGTGAATTTCATATTGTCTTCCAAGATGACTCCACTCCTAGAATCGCTAAGGCTCATGATCCTTGATAAATCTCATGATACCATTGGTCCCATCCTATGATAGCGGATTATCTAAGGAAGGATATAATAAAAATGATGATGACGATAATAATGTTGAGAACATGGATGTACTCCTATGTATACATATTTATATATTAAAGTATGACTACTAAGAACACCGAGCTTATATGGTTGGGTATGATACCTACCCCGCGCGCACCACTGCAGTTGGGTACGGATAACACTGAGCCTTGGTAGGGCCAGGTATGTTAACACCGAACCTTATCATAGTAGGGTATGTAAGACACCGATCGCATATGATACTACTATAAGTATAAATGTATGAAACGGAAGGTTCCCATTAGAAAGAGGGTAAGTAAATATGACGAACAATGCTAGAGGTATAAATGGTTCCATCATCTCATGACTCTTCTATCTTATGTCATTTCTTATGCTTCTATTATGATGTTGATTATGCTTTACATGCTCAGTACATTATTCGTACTGACGTCCCTTTGATTGTGGACGCTGCATCATGCTCACAGGTGGACAGGGAGATAGGCTTAATCCACTGCTTATCCAGAGATTGCTTAGGGGAGCTCCATTTGATCCGGAGCTGTAGCTGTTGGTATTATTCTTTTGTGTACATACATATGGGCATGGCGGGGTCCTGTCCCGTCCTTATGATGATGTTTCATACTCTTCTTAGAGGCTCGTAGACAGTCATGTATAGTAGATGTTTTTTGCCTTGTCGGCTCATGTTGGTATATTATTTTGTTAGCTTCGTCGGCTTGTGTATATGTGTATGGGCATAGTTGTTGACATTGATATATATATATATATATATATATATATATATATATATATATATATATATATATATATATATATATGTATGAAGTGTTTTAGCCGTTGGAAATGGTATTATTGAGGCATAGAGTTAATCCACTGCTTATCCAGAGATTGCTTAGGGGAGCTCCATTTGATCCGGAGCTGTAGCTGTTGGTATTATTCTTTTGTGTACATACATATAGGCATGGCGGGGTCCTGTCCTGTCCTTATGATGATGTTTCATACTCTTCTTAGAGGCTTGTGATCATGTATAGTAGATGTTTTTCCTTATGATGATGTTATTATTTTGTTACTCTTGTATAGAGGCTTGTAGACATTGATATATATATATATATATATATATATATATATATATATATATATATATATATATATATATATATATATATATATATATATATATATATATATAGATACATATATATATATATAGCATATATATATATGATCATATATATATATATATATATATATATATATATATATATATATATATATTATGTATGAAGTGTTTAGCATAGTTGTTGACATTGATATATATATATATATATATATATATATATGGAAATGGTATTATTGAGGCATAGAGTTTGTTGTTAAGCCATGTGGCTCACCTAGATATGAATATGAACGTACGATGAGAGGTGCCCGATGGGTTAGCTCCGGGTTCCCGTCATGGCCCTCTAGTTGGGTCGTGACAATAAGGGGTTTATTAGACCAAGTACGTCGCCTTGGGGGTGTTCCGGTCTTATTTGTCCGAAAGAAAGATGGTTCGCTCATAATGTTTGTTGATTACCGTCAGCTAAGTAAGGTGACTATCAAGAATAAATATCCTCTTCCTAGGTAGATGACTTGTTCGACCAACTTCAGGGTGCTAAGTTCTTTTCTAAGATCGACTTGCGGTCTGGGTACCATCAGCTTAAAATAAAGGAGGAAGATATTGCGAAAACAATGTTCTGTACTCGGTATGGACATTTTGATTTTCTGGTGATGTCCTTCGATTTAACTAATGCCCCTGCTGTATTTATGGACCTGATGAACCATGTGTTCAAGCCTTTTCACGATCATTTCATAATTTTGTTTATTGATGATATCCTGGTTTATTTGAAGAGTCGTGAGGAGCATACGGGACACTTGAGAATAACCTTGAAAACAGTTGAGGCTAATAAGCTCTATGCTAATTCTAAGTGTGAATTCTGGTTTAACTCTGTGGCGTTCTTGGGTCACATAGTGTAACATCCCATAAATTCGAGTTAGGTGTGAATGTATAAAAACTAGTATCAAGTTGATATTTTAGCTATATGAATCCATTCGGGATGAATTTGGGTGATAAGAAGTCATTTTAAAGTCAACCCAAATAGTGAATTTCGTGAGAGTTCTCAAACTCGTCTAAATTTCAGTAGCCTGACTTCTAAGCCATTTTCGTACAAATAGGTTGGGAATTTGGGAAAACTTCCTTAATAAAAATTGTATATCTTTAAAATAACTTTCCAACGGTAGGTTTCCCAGCTCCAATAGAGCTCTGTGCTAGGAGTTATGCCTATTTTACTGAGCATCATCTGTGTAGTGCGAAAATTAGGTGTGCGCGGCGCCCCAAGATAAATTTCTGGCAAACTCAAAATTTTGATGCCGTCAAAATGGATATACTATGTGCGCCGCCCTGGGCAACGCCCCAGGCGACGCACCAGGCCATTTTATGCCTAAAGCGATTTTTCTCGAATTTTATGCCTAAAGCGATTTTTCTCGAATTTCTGGCCGAATTTTTGAGAGGAAACAACCCTAGGGTTTCCCCAAAACATATGAGGTAAGTTCTTGATCAATTCTCATCATTACCTCATCAATCTAGCATCAAATTAACACTAGTTCATCTTTCACAAACCCTAGATTCTTGAAACCCAAGAAAGAGAAGAAGAAAGGGACGTTTGGGAGAAGTTAATATTCCTTCAATAAGGTATGATCCTTGAATTTTGTGATATTATTGAAAGGGTTTAGACTAGTGTAGGTTGTCCTATGAGATTAGAATCCATGATTGATTCATGAAGTGTTCAAGAACACGTTCTAGTGATGAAAACCCTAGCTTTCGTTGGTAAGAAGGGTTTATGGGTGGAAATAGGTTAGAGTTCTAACCTCTCCTATCTAAAAATACTGTAGAATAATTCTTGGATTGTGGGAAGTACGCTTGAGTGGGAATTAAGGTATGTCTCTTTTAAACACCTTCTTTGATGTACGTCTATATTTTAAAAATCTTCTTTTCAAGTATGTCTACTTTGAAGTACATTTGTATTGTGAAAGCATGATTTGTATTTGAGAATCCTCCCTTGATTGTGTTACACCCCGTAGGTTCGTACGTGGAAATTTATAAGTGTTGGTTGTTTTAAGTATGGTTACTTGAGTTACCTTCAAGGACATATGAGATTATATGTTCCAACCTTATGGTTACGAGGGTTTAAGTTCATATAATAAGCTATGGAAGATTCCGGGATCAAGCAAATCGAAGAAAATAAGTTTGTCAAAAATTTGGAAAAAAGTTGACAGAATTTTGGGTCAACTTTGAAGGGATATATCTCCTAGTATATTGAGAGTTTTGAGGTGTTTCAAAAGCCTAAAATGAAGTTCGTCGAGTCTAGTTTCCAATGCAACAAACCTCTCATCGATACGATATCGAAGTAGAGAATTATGGACGTTGCAAGCGTGCTACAGTACTGCTATAGTAACCGACTGCTACAGTCTGCTACAGTGACCCCCAACCCGAATTTGAACTAATATAAAAGGGGCTTGCCCCCTCTTTTTCAGCCAAAACCTCTTCCAAATTTTTCCAAAATCCTCTAGAAATTTCCCTAACTTCCAAACCCAAATTTCAAGCCTAAATCAACAATAATTCCCGAATTTCGGTTCAGGCAACGTATAGTTGCAACTATAGAATCGCATAGCGACACGTGTGGTTCAAGTTTAAGGTGAAAAAAGTGAAGATATAGCGATATTATCAGGAGTAAGGTACGAATCTCCTATTATTAATGTTAATTTTGGTTTATTTACGGAGATAAAGCTGTCAAATAGCCGTATAATAGTTTTGTTGGTGGAAATATGGGATAAACCCCATATGGGGTGTTTATGGAGTATTTTGGTGTTGAGAATATTATGATTAATATTGGTATTGATGTTGTTGTTATTAGTTGCTGAATTACGATTTTGGGCTAGGCATGTAAACAGGGGAGAAGCTGCCAAAATTTCGGCAGCTTCTAGAAAGATTTATTTGAAGGACTAAGACAACCATTCAGTAGTTAAAGTTAAGGTGACCAAAAAGGTATGTTAAGGCTAAACCCGTTCTTTCTAAAGGCATGATTCTTTTGTTATAAACCTTTGTGCTATATCCATAATATCCTTGCTTCCACAAATGCTAGAAGTCTATGAATCTCATGGTCTTTATGATATTATTGAGCTTATTCATGATCTTTGAGACTATTCTTTGTGATTGATCTCACCTCATAATACTTGTTCTTTTGAGGTGAGATATAGAGATGACGATTCTATTTCTAATGCTATCTAAGTTCATGATTCTCGAGACTCCCATGACATCGTCGACTTCACCTTAAGATAGTTGATCTTCTAAGGAAGGATATAGTGATAATGATAATGGTAATGATGATGTTGATTTTAGTTATATATTTTTATGTATATGTGTGTATGTATGTATGTATGTATGCATTGCATCCCATTGATCAATTGGGTATGACACCGAGTCCCGAAAGGGCTGGGTACGGATCGCACCGAGTCCCGAAAGGGCCGGGTACGGATAACACCGAGTCCCGAAAGGGCCGGGTACGGATATGAAAGATGTATGTATTGTAAGTGTATGTGAATGCATATGTATGTATGGATGTGTATGAAATGTTTTTCCTGTAGATGAGTAGTTTACATGACAGAGATCTTAAGAAGAGTACGAGGTATAATTACTTACTTCATCTTATGTTATCTTCATTCTAATATCATACAACTATTCATGCCTTACATACTCAGTACATTACTCGTACTGACGTCCCTTCTTGTGGACGCTGCGTTCATGCCCGCAGGTGTAGATAGACGAGACGAGGATCTTTCGTCGTAGGCTGCTTTCAGGAATTGGTCTCGAGTGGTGGATCCATTTCTTCCTGGAGCATTGCCGAGTCTGAGTCTATATATGTATATGAATTCTGTTAAAGGTACATCGGGGACCCTGTCCCGACTTGTATACTTCAGTCATGTTCATAGAGGCTTTGCAGACAGTTCCTGTGTATAGCTTAGTCATAGTGTGACAGTAGTAATGTCGGCATTATGGGTCCATTGTACATATATTTATGCATGATATTATGTTCATATTTAGCCTCTTGATCTTATTGTTTCCATTTGAGACACGAAGGATGTAAGTTATAAGTTGGTTCGCTCGGTTCCGTAAGGTGCCGGGTGCCAATCACGCCTTACCAAGGGTGGGGTGTGACAAAGTGGTATCAAAGCAGTTCTGTCCTAGGGTTGTCTGCAAGCCATGTCTAGCAGAGTCTTGTTTATGGTGTGTAGTGCACCACATTTATAAACAGGAGGCTGCAAGGCATTTAGGAAGGATTGACCCTTCTTTCTCATCTTAGATCGTGCCATAGAGCTAAATCATAGGATATGATGTCCCTGATTCTAACCCTAAATGTTTTGATCATGGATAAGCAGTTGATTATGCCGCTACGAGATAATTGCTGAGAATTGAAGTTGTTCATTCGAAAGGTATGTTTCCTATTTTATTAATATGGATAGACGTTGATATAAAAACTTGAGTAAGATATTATAGGTATTTGTGATTGCTCTGTGGGGCATTGGATGTGTTTTTTGGACGGTGTACAGGAATGAGGTAGTAAGAATTATAGAGGAAACTCTGCCGAAATTTTCACAAATTGAATTGTTTGCATGTTTATAGAGAAAGAGTAAAGGAAAAAAAATACGACCATTAGCCTTTTGGTAAGTCATGATTGAAGGAACAACTATGAGACGCTTTCAAGGAGAAGTTTTAGAATGACTTTAATTTAATTTAAAGGAGGAACCCTAGAGGGAAAAATGATTAGCAGTTAAAGAAACTGGAATGAGTTGCATCCGAGATTTCGGGGGATTGAGACCTATTGGAAAGATAAGGAAAGTTGGCATTAGGAACTCAAATAAGGTATTACGATTTATAGATTGGATTGGTTAATGAGAGGTAACAAAGAAATACTGATATGGAGAAGGAAGTTAATGAGTACGGGAAATTTTCACCCTAGATGTATATATACATCTATACGAGATCAAGATGGGTTTGTACTCATAGTGGAATGTTTTGCAGACTTTTAGGTAGATATTATTAAGTGGCAGACGGGAAAGAGCACCTTAAGAGCAAAGGAAATCAAGGGAGACGGAAGTACGAGAAACTGCGGTTATGAATTGATTAAAGGAAGTTATGTAACCATCGACGATAAGAGGAAGTTTAATAAATTAGTAAGGTTGGCCACAGGCAGACAGTGATGGCATAAGACAGTGGACTTGGAATAGAGATACGGTTATAAAGGAAACAGGACGAAAATACGAGGAATAGACATACATACGAGCAAGCTATGATATCGTAAAGGAAAATGAGAAGTGAATGAAAGGATGCACTTTATAGGTATTTCATGACGAAGACAAGGATTGACTGGATAAGGTATTGGAGGAATTATGACACCCGACAATGGGGCAATCGAAAAGTAATAGGGAGCTATGAAGCAAGATGAGCTAAGAAAATGCAAGGAGAAATCATGAAAGTTGACGGGGATAAGATCGCAAGAAAAGGATTCAAGGATATAAATAGAGGAGATGAGGATTTAAGGAATTAAGAGATCCGCTTGACTGATAAATCGAAACAACAGATAAGTGCATTAGACTTATTAAGTGAGAGTCGGGCAAAGGTCGAAAAATAAAGGGAGAACCCCAAAGGAAATGATCAAAGGATATTGCGTTTGGTCGAAACAAGTTGGTGACAATGAACCCTCGTGGAGCAAGTAAAATAATGGCTTCCTTTAAAGGGGGGGGGGGGGGGGGAGGAATGGAGGTTACAGATAAGGAAAGAATGAAGCGATTTGAATTCGCTGCAGGACAAAGACCCTTAGTTAAGAGTTCACTCCTAATTTATTAGCTGAACTAAGGAATCAGAAACTTTAAGGGTAAGTTGAAGGAAAGGAATCATTAAGGTAGAGATTTGTGATGTTTGATATAAGTACAAGAGCTAACGTCAGCAAGCGCAAGTGCAAGAAATCCAACTAAGAGCAAGAGGAGTTAAGCAAAAATTTCGGTGTTAAACTGGTTGATAGATAAATTATCGCAAGGATTAATTTGATTACTATGGAAAGAAAAGGATGTTGTGACATGACTAGTTTGAGGATATCAAAATGGAAGGAATGAGAATGAATTAAACTCTAAGAAGATGAAGTTAGGGGATATCAGTGAGAACAAGAAATTTTGAATGAAAGTATGTATCATATAAAAGTGCAAACGGCAAAGGAAGAAAGATAACCTGTGCAATTCAAATAAGTTTTGTTTTAATTGAGCAAGTGAGCAAAGTAATTACTAGTGAATGCAGGTAAGAACATAGACATTTACCTCAGAGCGAACTCTACTTTAACATTCGAGGACGAACGTTTTTGAAGGGGGAGAGAATGTTACACCCCGTAGGTTTGTATGTGGAAATTTATAAGTGTTAGTTGTTTTAAGTACGGTTACTGGAGTTACCTTCAAGGACATATGAGATTATATGTGCCAACCTTATGGTTACGAGGGTTTAAGTTCATATAATAAGCTATGGAAGATTCCGGGATCAAGCAAATCGAAGAAAATAAGTTTGTCGAAAATTTGGAAAAAAGTTGACAGAATTTTGGGTCAACTTTGGAGGGATATATCTCCTAGTATATTGAGAGTTTTGAGATGTTTCAAAAGCCTAAAATGAAGTTCGTCGAGTCTAGTTTCCAACGCAACAAACTGCTTATCGATACGATATAGAAGTAGAGAATTATGGTCATTACAAGTTCAGCTGACCGAGCAGAAACGCGTGCTACAGTACTGCTACAGTACGACTTGAAACAGTCCTGCTACAGTGACCCGACCCGAATTTGAACTAATATAAAAGGGTTTTTCCCCCTCTTTTTCAGCCAAAACCTCGTCCAAATTGTTCCAAAATCCTCTAGAAATTTCCCCAACTTCCAAACCCAAATTTCAAGCCTAAATCAACAATAATTCCCGAATTTCGGTTCAGGCAACGTATAGTTGCTAGTATAGAATCGCATAGCGACACGTGAGGTTCAAGTTTAAGGTGAAAAAAGTTAAGATATAGCGATATTATCAGGAGTAAGGTATGAATCTCCTATTATTAATGTTAATTTTGGTTTATTTACGGAGATAAAACTGTCAAATAGCCGTATAATAGTTTTGTTGGTGGAAATATGGGATAAACCTCGTATGGGATGTTTATGGAGTATTTTGGTGTTGAGAATATTATGATTAATGTTGGTATTGATGTTGTTGTTATTGGTTGCTGAATTACGATTTTGGGCTAGGCATGTAAACAGGGGAGAAGCTGCCAAAATTTCGGCAGATTCTAGAAAGATTTATTTGAAGGACTAAGACAAGCATTCAGTAGTTAAAGTTAAGGTGACCAAAAAGGTATGTTAAGGCTAAACCCTTTCTTTCTAAAGGCATTATTCTTTTGTTATAAACTTTTATGCCATATCCATAATATCCTTGCTTCCACAAATGCTAGAAGTCTATGAATCTCATGGTCCTTACGATATTATTGAGCTTATTCATGATCTTTGAGGCTATTCTTTGTGATTGATCTCACCTCATAATACTTGTTCTTTCGAGGTGAGATATAGCGAGACCATTCTATTTTTAATGCTATCTAAGTTCATGATTCTCGAGACTCCCATGACATCGTCGACTTCACCTTAAGATAGTTGATCTTCTAAGGAAGGATATAGTGATAATGGTAATGGTAATGATGATGTTGATTTCAGTTATGTATTTTTATGTATATGTGTGTGTGTGTATGAATGCATTGGATCCCACTGATCAGTTGGGTATGACACCAAGTCCCAAAAGGGCCGGGTACGGATCATACCGAGTCCCAAAAGGGCCGGGTACGGATAACACCGAGTCCCGAAAGGGCCGGGTACGGATATGACAGATGTATGTATAGTAAGTGTATGTGAATGCATATGTATGTATGGATGTGTATGAAATTTTTTTCCTGTAGATGAGTAGTTTACATGACAGAGATCTTAAGAAGAGTACGAGGTATAATTACTTACTTCATCTTATGTTATCTTCATTCTGATATCATACTACTATTCATGCCTTATATACTCAGTACATTGCTCGTACTGACGTCCCTTCTTGTGGACGCTGCGTTCATGCCCGCAAGTGTAGATAGACGAGATGAGGATCTTTCGTCGTAGGCTGCTTTCAGGTATTGGTCTCGAGGGGTGGCTCCACTTCTTCTTGGAGCATTGTCGAGTCTAAGTCTATATATATATGTCACGACACAACTGGAGGGCCGCGACGGGCACTCGGTGCTAACCCACCCGGGCACCTCTTAACATACTGTTACATTACATCTATGTGAGCCACATAGTTAAGTCATACTTTTCATTCATCAATCATACTAATCCCATTGGGCATCAATACATCTATATCATCATAAACAACTATGCCCATAGCAAAGTACATAAGCCAACGAGGCTAACAAAATAATATTCAAAATATAGGCCGACAAGGCCAAACACATCTAACCATATACACATGTCTACGAGCTTCTAAGAAGAATACGTCATATCATATAGGCGGGACAGGACCCCGCCGTGCCTATAAATATGTACACAAAAGAATCTATACCAAAAGCTGTAGCTCCGAATGAAATGGTGCCCCACTATGTAGTCCCTGAATAATGAAGCTATGGATCAAGTCTGTCTCCCTAGCCACATGCGGGCATGACGCAGCATCCACAAACAAAAGGACGTCAGTACAAAGAATGTATGCGAGTATGTAAAGCATGATCAACATCAATATGAAAGCATAATAGATAACATATGAAATAGCATAGGATGGGAGATAATAGTATTATCGTCATAGCACTTACTTGCTTTTCATAGGGACATTCCATTTCTATTGCGTATCCGTGTACGTACATCCATATTTGTATCCGTATACGTATCCGTACTCATTTACCTTTCGTATTCATTTTCCATTCATAATCATATTCATATCATTGACATATCCTTACATAGCCTTTACATATACTTAGCATATTCGTACTCATATTGATGTCATACACATAGCATTTATATATCATATACATTGCTTATACATAGCCTTTAAATAGCATACCCGACCATGGATGTTCGGTGTTTCACATACACTGGCCCTACCAAGGCTCGGTGTCATACATACACAGCCTACCAAGGCTCGGTGTTATCGTCAACTGCGGTAGCGCGCGCGTATTATATATATACATATTTATTATATTATGAATAGGCTAATGAAGAGTATGAGGGATACGATGTCTAGGTAAGTAAGAAATAGCATTTGACGACCTTAAGTAAGATTTCAAGGACATTCGACGTCAGACGAGGAAGATTGCCAAGAGAAGGCCAAGCTTACGATAAGTATCGGAAAGAATTTATGAGTAACGAGTTAATGGTGACTTAAAGAGATTATGAGAAAGAGTTATAATGTCCTTTAGATTGGTATTGAGGTGTTAAACAAGTGCCAAGAAGGTTCCATAAGGATTGGAGATCAAACGAGTCGACGAAAACAAGATCGGAACCACAGGGCATTATACGGCCAGACATACTGGCCGTATAAAAGATATGGACCGTATGTCCAGCCGTAGGTTCAGCCCAGATTGGCATGCCTCACTGGACCAAATATACGGTCCAGACATACGGCCCGTGAAAATTATACGGACCGTATGTTGGTCCGTATATTCTGGTCGGGACAGATTCATGTATTTAATGAGGGTTCAAGTTTATTTCATTTCATTTTCATCTTTCACTCCCTTCTCTCTAAAACATCTCTCCACACTTCTCCCACAAGTTTTCAAGTGAATTAGTGCTCAACTTCATCAAACCAAGTGAATCAAGTATAAGAAACCCATTAAAGTTCATCCAAAGCAAGAATCCAAGTAAGGGAAAAATCTAGGGTTTTGCTCAAGTGGGATATTTGCACCCGAAGTTCAATCCAACACCCTCTAAGGTAAGTTTTATGATGTTTCCATGTCGTTTAAAGTATTTGGAAGATGAAACACTTGGATTACATAGGAATATAAGAAATGGGTCATGAATGGATGAATAGTATCACTTTTGAGTAAATGTGTGGAATGAGATATGATTCTTGATGCGTTATGAATATGATCATGTTATAAATGATATTGAGAGTATGGAAATCGACATTGTATGTGAATTAACGTATTGTCGAGTTACGACTGTGAATGTAGAAAATTGAAGTGAATTGTGAAGTAAGGGTAATGTAGATGACTAAAGGCTATCGTGATGATATTGTGAATGTTATTGTTGATGTTTGGGAGCTGATATGTAATACGAGGGGAGTAGTATAAATAAAGGAGATGCTGTCCGAATTTCTCTAGAATTAGTATTGAATGCTAAAGCTACCTATCATCTAATATGAGTATGCACTTCAATGAAGGTAGAACGTGAGCTTTGAAGAAGAACGCTCAAGCGATAGAATAGTTGCACGACAAGGTATGTAAGGCTAACCCTTCTTTCATAAGGCATGGTTCTTGGGCCAAAATGTTCATCTTCTTATGAGTTCATGATACTCTCTAATGATCCTAGCTTGAGAAGCTATTAAGGGTATGATGCCCAATGGTATGACTGTACTAAGTCCTTATACGACGAGTAATGCTCTAAGGATAGAATGTAATGAATAACGATAGTAAAAAGGCTAAGAGATAGATATGAGTTAGCATATATGTGTGCCTATGAGAGGCTATTGCGAACCCCGAGCTTATATGGCCGGATAGAATATGATAAGTATGTATGTATATATGTGTGTGTGCCCATGAGAGGCTATTGTGAACCCCGAGCTTATATGGCCGGGTAGAATATAATGAATACGTATATCTATATATAACGACGTGCGCGCACCACTGCAGTTGGGTACGAATAACAACCCTGAGCCTTGGTAGGGCCGAGGTACGGATAACCGAGCCTTGGTAGGGCCGGGTACGTACGAGAAAAATCGAACTTATTGGTCGGGTACGCAATATAATAAGCTATATGGACATCTATATGAGTACGACTATGCTATGTGTAAGATAACAATTAGAGTACGAATATGTTGAGACTATGTAAGTGCCAAGTAAGGGCTATGAATATGCAATGTATATGATATGAGCATGAGTATGAAGGGAGATATGAATACGAACATGAAAGTAGATACGAAAGGTAAATGAGCAAGAATGCAAATGTATGTACACGAGTACGAAATAGAAATGGAACGTCCCTATGGAAAGCAGGTAAGTGCTATGATGACGATACTATTATCTCCCAGCTATATTATTTCATATGTTATCCTTTATGCCCCCATATTGATATTGATCATGCTTTACATACTCAGTACATTCTTCGTACTGACGTCCTTTTGTTTGTGGACGCTGCGTCATGCCCGCAGGTGGCCAGGGAGACAGATTTGATCCATAGCTGTATTTTTCTCAGAGACTACATAGCAGAGCTCCACTTCATTCGGAGTTGAAACTTTTGGTATAGATTTTTTTGTGTATATATTCATGGGCACGGCGGGGCCCGGTCCCGCCCATACGTTATGATATGATGTACCCTTCTTAGAGGCTCGTAGACATTGTGTATATGGCTAGATATGTTCGGCCTTGTCGGCCTATATTTTGGAATGTTGTTTGATCGCCTTGTCGGCGCATGTACATGTATGTGGGCATAGATGCTATTGATGATATAGATATGTTGTTGCCCGATGAGATTAGAATGATGATGCATGAAAAAGTATGATATAATTATGTGGCTCACCTAGAATGTGATATGTAAGTACGTTAAGGGGTGCCCGGATGGGCTAGCACCGGGTGCTCGTCGCGGCCCTCGGATCGGGTCGTGACAAAAGTGGTATCAGAGCAGTTCAGTCCTAGGGTGTGTCTACGAGCCGTGTCTAGTAGAGTCTTGGTTATGGGTGTGTTGCGCGCCACACTTATAAACAAGAAGGTGCGGACATTTTAGGAATGAATGACCTTCTTTCTTCATAAGAAATCGTGCGATAGAGCTATGATGTAAGAGTTTCATGTTTCTTAACGATATGTTGTGTATTTCGAAATGCTGTAAAGAGAAAGGCTACAGCAGCCCAAAAAGGCAAGGCGGTGACAGAAAAGCGGGCTGAAAGAGCACCGCCACCGGTAGTAGAAGAAAGTGAGTCCCAGAGTGCGGCTCAATCTCAGTCTTCCCGATCAGCGCCTATATTAGAGGAGCGTGAGGGAGCCTCAGCCCCAGCTCCAGCACCTCCGGCTCCTCCACCGGATGCTTCGGGCCAAGATGTAAAAGCGGCCATTAATTTGTTGACTCAATTGGTTGCGGCCCAGACTCAGAGGTCAAGTTCAGGGCAAGGTGATAGGGCTGTCAGTGCAAGAGCTCTCGATTTTATTAGTCTTAACCCTCCGAAATTCTTTGGGTCAAAGCCGGATGAGGACCCTCAGAATTTTATTGATGGTATGTTGAGGAAGCTTCGGTTGATACATGCTTCAGACACCGAGTCGGTGGAGCTAGCGTCCTATAGATTGAGGGATGTCGCGGTATGTTGGTACACGGTTTGGATGGCTTCACGGGGAGCCAATGCACCTCCCCCGGTATGGCAAGAATTTGTAGATGCATTCCTCCGACATTATTTGCCCCCGAAAGTTCGGCGAGCTAGAGCCGATAAGTTCCTAAATTTGAGACAAGGGAGCATGAGTGCTCTAGAGTATAGCCTCCGCTTCAACTCCTTGGCTAGGTATGCTTCGGCCATGGTAGCGGATATGGGTGACCGAGTGCACCGATTTGTGAAAGGCCTAGGGCCACATTTGATGGATAGATGTTTGACCGCGTCCCTTCAGGACAATATGGATATTGCACGTATCCAAGCCCACGCTCAGAATCTAGAAGAAAGCTTGCAACAACAAAGAAGTGAGCATGATAGAGGGCATAGCAAGAGGGCTAGATCTTCGGGTCCAATGAACGAGTATAGAGGTGGGCACAGACAGCAGTCTTCTAGACATTCGGGCTATTCTATGACTAGTGCGCCTCCACGGTATTCAGGCCAGAGATTTGATAGATCTACTCATCCGGGCCGAGTCAGAGCTTTTCGGGATCTCAGTTTAGAGGTGATTCGGGTCAGGCGAGGCCACCCGTGCCACGATGCTCCCAGTGTGGGAAGTTACATTGGGGTCCGTGCAGATTGGGCTCCGAGGCTTGTTATTCATGTGGTCGGCCAGGCCATATTATGCGAGATTGTCCCTCAGTTAGTGGCAGAGGTAGGACCCAACCTTCAGGGTCAGTAGCCGGATCTTCGGCATCTATGCGCCCTATGGGGCCAGTTTCACACGCGCCAGTCGGCCGTGGTAGAGGCAGGGGGAGAGCCCCCAGTTCTAGCGGTCCTCAGCACCGTATTTATGCTTTGGCTGGACGCCAAGATCTTGAGTCTTCTCCCGATGTTGTCACAGGTATATTATCGGTACTTTCTCATGATGTATATGCTTTGATAGATCCCGGCTCCACATTGTCATATGTTACTCCATATATTGCGGGTCGGTTTAGAATCAAACCGGAGTCGATTAAGCCTTTTGAGGTGTCTAACACCCGTTGGTGAATCGGTAATAGCTAGCCGAGTATATAGAAATTGTGTAATTGTGATTTGTGATCGCCGTACTATGATTGACTTGCATGAATTAAAAATGGTGGACTTTGATGTTATTATGGGCATGGATTGGTTGGCTTCTTGCTATGCCAATGTCGATTGTAGAATGAAAATGGTTCGTTTCCAATTTTCGGGAGAACCAGTTTTAGAATGGAAAGGAAATACGGCATCACCAAAGGGTAGGTTTATTTCCTATCTAAAGGCAAGGAAAATGATTACAAAAGGTTGCATTTATCATCTAGTGCGGGTTCAAGATGTAGAAGCTGAACCGCCGACTTTTCGATCGATTTCCGTAGTGAATGAATTTTCGGATGTATTCCGGAAGAAGCTTCCGGGCCTTCCTCCCGAGCGGGAGATTGATTTTGCTATTGATGTGTTGCCGGACACCAAGCCTATATCTATTCCTCCTTATAGAATGGCTCCCAGAATTGAAAGAGTTGAAGGAGCAATTGAAAGACTTGCTCGAGAAAGGCTTATTAGGCCTAGTTCATCCCCGTGGGGAGCACCCGTATTGTTTGTCCGAAAGAAAGACGGCTCTTTGAGAATGTGCATTGATTATCGGCAATTGAATAAGGTGACGATTAAGAATAAATATCCTCTTCCAAGGATTGATGACTTGTTTGATCAACTACAGGGTGCCCAATGGTTTTCCAAGATAGATTTGAGATCCGGATATCATCAAGTGAGAGTTAGGGAGAAAGATATCCCTAAGACAGCTTTCAGAACAAGATATGGCCATTTTGAGTTTCGGGTAATGTCATTTGGGCTAACTAATGCACCGGCGGTGTTTATGGATTTAATGAATGATGTGTTCAGGCCCTTTCTAGATTTGTTCGTGATTGTGTTCATCGATGACATCTTGGTATATTCTAGATCCGAGGCAGAACATGCGGATCATTTGCGTACTGTCCTCAGAGTTCTTCAGACTCGAGAGTTATTTGCAAAATTTTCTAAGTGTGAGTTCTGGTTGAACTCAGTGACATTTCTTGGGCACATTGTTTCAGCCGATGGTATTCGGGTAGATAGCCAAAAGATTGAGGCCGTAAAGACTTGGCCAAGGCCCACAACTCCTACGGAGGTACGTAGCTTTCTGGGCTTAGCAGGTTATTATAGAAGATTTGTTGAAGGTTTTTCTTCTATTTCTGCCCCACTCACGAAATTGACTCAGAAATCAGCAAAGTTTCAATGGACAGATGCTTGTGAACGTAGTTTCCAAGAGCTAAAGGACAGATTGACTTCTGCCCCAGTCTTTACACTTCCAGAGGGATTGGAAGGCTATGTTATTTAATGCGATGCTTCAGGCGTTGGGCTAGGCTGTGTATTAATGCAACATGGCAAGGTAATTGCATATGCTTCAAGGCAATTGAGAAAACATGAAAAGAATTATCCAACCCATGATCTTGAATTAGCCGCAGTGATTCATGCATTAAAGATATGGAGACATTATTTATATGGTGTTCATGTAGACATTTATACAGATCACAAGAGCCTTCAGTATATCTTCAAGCAAAAAGAGTTGAATTTGCGGCAACGACGATGGTTAGAATTGTTAAAAGATTATGATGTTGACATTCTATATCACCCCGAAAAGGCAAATGTTGTGGCTGATGCTCTTAGCCGCAGATCTATGGGAAGTTTATGTGATGTACAATCAGAGAAACGGGAAATGACTCGTGAACTCCAGCAGTTAGCTAGCCTAGGAGTTCGAGTAGTGGACTCAGGTAGCAGGGGAACTACCATTCAGAATTCAGCAGTTTCGTCGCTAGTAGTAGAAGTGAAAGAGCGACAATACGAAGATCCCATGCTAGTGCAGTACAGAGATACACTCCCTCAGAAAGAGGAATCATCATTTGAGATCACAGGAGACGGAGTTCTCCGATGTCGAGGCAGATTATGTGTTCCTAATGTGGCAGGTTTACGCCACCAAATATTGAGAGAAGCTCATTGTTCCCGTTATTCTATCCACCCCGGAGCAATGAAAATGTATAATGATCTTAAATCCATGTATTGGTGGAATGGGATGAAGAAAGATATAGCAGAATTTGTATCTCAATGTCCCAATTGTCAACAAGTGAAAATAGAGCACCAAAAGTCGGGCGGATTGTTGCAAGCTATAGAAATCCCAACTTGGAAGTGGGAAGTGATTAACATGGACTTTATTATAGGTTTACCCCGTTCTCGACGTAAGTATGATTCCATATGGGTGATTGTGGATAGACTCACCAAGTCAGCTCATTTCTTGCCAGTCAGAACGACGTATGTAGCAGAGGATTATGCAAAGCTCTATGTTAAAGAGATAGTGCGACTTCATGGTGTTCCAGTATCTATTATCTCCGATAGAGGCACTCAGTTTACGGCTAATTTCTGGAAGTCCTTCCAAGAAGGTTTAGGGACTCAAGTGAGCCTTAGCACGGCATTTCACCCACAGACAGATGGGCAAGTTGAGCGTACCATTCAGACTCTTGAGGATATGTTACGAGCATGTATGATAGATTTTGGAGGAAATTGGGATGATCATTTGCCACTTATTGAGTTTTCTTACAATAATAGCTATCATTCTAGCATCCAAATGGCACCGTATGAAGCCTTATACGGGCGAAAATGTAGATCCCCGATTGGGTGGGTTGAAACAGGAGAGGCTAAATTGATAGGGCCGGATTTGGTCCAACAAGCCATAGAGAAAGTCAAGCTTATACGAGATCGATTGTTAGCAGCCCAAAGTCGTCAAAAATCCTATGCGGATAATCGTCGAAGGGACCTAGAGTTCCAAGTCAAGGATTGGGTATTCTTGAAAGTGTCGCCAATGAAAGGCGTTATGAGATTTGGCAAAAAAGGGAAGCTTAGTCCTCGGTATATTGGGCCTTATGAAATTGTGCGCAAAGTAGGAAAAGTGGCTTACGAATTAGATTTACCTCCTGATTTGGAGTCAGTCCATCCAGTGTTCCATGTCTCGATGCTTCGTAAATATATTGGAGATCCTACTAGGATCGTCCCATTAAATGATGTTCAAGTGACAGAAAAGTTAGCTTATGAAGAAAGACCCATTGCCATATTAGATAGGCAAGTACGGAGGCTTAGAAACAAAGAAGTGGCCTCAGTTAAAGTTTTATGGAGAAATAATAATCGAGAAGAAATGACATGGGAAGCGGAAGAAAGCATGAAATCCAACTATCCGCACCTATTTCAGCCCCTAGAAGAGGGCCAAGACGAGACGTCAAGATCATAAGGTATGTATGCTTTCCTTTTATGTATTCGGGTCGTGTGTGGCCAATTTATGTTGCTATTATGTTGTGGCCCTGTGAGGCATTGATATTATGGGTTGTTGTGACAGGATGGTAGTGCCATATTATAGGGGAAACTCTGGCGAAATTTTTGTAGAATCCCCGAGTGCTTAACATTCGAGGACGAATGTTCCTAAGGGGGAGAGAATGTTACACCTCGGAAAATTTTCCGTTGATGCACAATGAATAGGCTAATGAAGAGTATGAGGGATACGATGTCTAGGTAAGTAAGAAATAGCATTTGATGACCTTAAGTAAGATTTCAAGGACATTCGACGTCAGACGAGAAAGATTGCCAAGAGAAGGCCAAGCTTACGATAAGTATCGGAAAGAATTTATGAGTAACGAGTTAATGGTGACTTAAAGAGATTATGAAGAAGAGTTATAACGTCCCTTAGATTGGTATTGAGGTGTTAGACAAGTGCCAAGAAGGTTCCATAAGGATTGGAGATCAAACGAGTCGACGAAAACAAGATCGGAACCACTGGGCATTATACGGCCAGACATACTGGCCGTATAAAAGATACGGACCGTATGTCCAGCCGTAGGTTCAGCCCAGATTGGCATGCCTCACTGGACCAAATATACGGTCCAGACATACGGCCCGTGAAAATTATACGGACCGTATGTTGGTCCGTATATTCTAGTCGGGACAGATTCATGTATTTAATGAGGGTTCAAGTTTATTTCATTTCATTTTCATCTTTCACTCCCTTCTCTCTAAAACATCTCTCCACAATTCTCCCACAAGTTTTCAAGTGAATTAGTGCTCAACTTCATCAAACCAAGTGAATCAAGTATAAGAAACCCATTAAAGTTCATCCAAAGCAAGAATCCGAGCAAGTGAGGGAAAATCTAGGGTTTTGCTCAAGTGAGATATTTGCACCCGAAGTTCAATCCAACACCATCTAAGATAAGTTTTATGATGTTTCCATGTTGTTTAAAGTATTTGGAAGATGAAACACTTGGATTACATAGGAATATAAGAAATGGGTCATGAATGGATGAATAGTATTACTTTTGAGTAAATGTGTGGAATGAGATATGATTCTTGATGCTTTATGAATATAATCATGTTATAAATGATATTGAGAGTATGGAAATCGACATTGTATGTGAATTAACGTATTGTCGAGTTATGACTATGAATGTGGAAAATTGAAGTGAATTGTGAAGTAAGGGTAATGTAGATGACTAAAGGCTATTGTGATGATATTGTGAATGTTATTGTTGATGTTTGGGAGTTGATATGTAATACGAGGGAAGTAGTATAAATAAAGGAGATGCTGTCCAAATTTCTCTAGAATTAGTTATGAATGCTAAAGCTACCTATCATCTAATATGAGTATGCACTTCAATGAAGGTAGAACGTGAGCTTTGAAGAAGAACGCTCAAGTGATAGAATAGTTGCACGACAAGGTATGTAAGGCTAACCCTTCTTTCATAAGGCATGGTTCTTGGGCCAAAATGTTCATCTTCTTATGAGTTCATGATACTCTCTAATGATCCTAGCTTGAGAAGCTATTAAGGGTATGATGTCCAATGGTATGACTGTACTAAGTCCTTATACGACGAGTAATGCTCTAAGGATAGAATGTAATGAATAACGATAGTAAAAAGGCTAAGAGATAGATATGAGCTAGTATGTATGTGTGCCTATGAGAGGCTATTGTGAACCCCGAGCTTATATGGCCGGGTAGAATATGATAAATATGTATATGTATATATGTATGTGTGCCCATGAGAGGCTATTGTGAACCCCGAGCTTATATGGCCGGGTAGAATATAGTAAGTAAGTGTATATGTATATCTATATATAACGACGCGCGCGCACCACTGCAGTTGGGTACGAATAACCCTGAGCCTTGGTAGGGCCAGTACGATAACACGAGCCTTGGTAGGGCCAGGTACGTGAAACACCGAACTTATTGGTCGGGTATGCTATATAAAGCTATATGTATGACATCTATATGAGTACGATTATGATATGTATATGACATCAATTAGAGTACGAATATGTTAAGACTATGTAAGTGCCAAGTAAGGGCTATGAATATGCAATGTATATGATATGAGCATGAGTATGAAAGGAGATATGAATACGAAGTATGAAAGTAGATACGAAAGGTAAATGAGCAAGAATAAATGTATGTACATGAGTACGAAATAGAAATGGAATGTCCCTATGGAAAGCATGTAAGTGCTATGATGATGATACTATTATCTCCCATCTTATATTATTTCATATGTTATCCTTTTTGCTTCCATATTGATATTGATCATGCTTTACATACTCGGTACATTCTTCGTCTTGACGTCCTTTTGTTTGTGAATATTTGCGTCATGCCCGCAGTGGCCGGGGAGACAGATTTGATCCATAGCTGTATTTTCTCGGAGACTACATAGCAGAGCTCCATTTCATTCGGAGTTGCAGCTTTTGGTATAGATTCTTTTGTGTATATATTCATGGGCACGGCGGGGGCCTGTCCCGCCCATACGTTATGATATGATGTACCCTTCTTAGAGGCTCGTTGACATTGTGTATATGGCTAGATATGTTCGGCCTTGTCGGCCTATATTTTGGAATGTTATTTGATCGCCTTGTCGGCGCATGGGCATGGATGCATATATATATGGGCATAGATGATATAATTATTGATGATATATATATGTTGTTGCCGGATCGGGTCGTGAGATTAGAATGATGATCATAACATATGATGGATCTGAGAATGTTAGTAAGTATGTTTTAAATCGAGGATGAGTTTAGTAGAATCATTGGAGAATATCATAGGCTTATAGAAGAATAGATATTTGGCCAAAGAACCATGCCTTATGAAATAAGGGTTAGCCTTACATACCTTTCCGTTCAACTATTATATCACTTGCACGTTCTCCTTCAATGCTCACGTTTCTACCTTCATTAGAGTTATACTATCATTAGGAAATCGATAACTTAGCATACATGACTAATGTTAGAGAAAATTGGGCAGCATCTCCTTTATTTATACAACTTCCTCCATATCATATATCAACTCCTAAACATCATTAACAACATTCACAACATCATAACAATAGCCTTTAATCACCTACATTATCCTTACTCCTCTATTCACTTCCAATCTTCCATATTTATGGTCATATCACACGAATACGTTCATTCATATACGAAATCTATACCATATCCAACATCATCTATAACATGATTATAATCATAATGTATCAAAAATCATGACTCAATCCAAACATTTACTCAAAAGTGACACCATTCCCACATTTATGACCCATTTTCTATTTCCTTCTACAATCCAAGTGTTTCAACTTTCAAATACCTTAAATAACATGTAAACATCATAAAACTTACCTTAGATGGTGTAGGAATGGACCTTGGGTGCAAACAGTCACTTGAGCAAAACCTAGTTTCACCTACTTGGATTCTTGTCTTGGATGAACTTTAATGGGTTTCTTATACTTGATTCACTTGGTTTGATGAAGTTGAACACTAATTTCTCTTGAAATCTTATGGGAGAAATGTAGAGAAATATTCTAGAGAGAAGTGGAGTGATGTGGAAATGAAATGAAATAAGACTTGGTCCCTTATTAATAACACAAATCTGACCCGACCAACTTCTACAGACCAACATACGGTCCGTATAATTTATATTGATCGTATGTCTGGCCGTAGATTTGGTCTAGAGAGGGGCCTCAATGTGGGCTGAAAGTACAGCTGAACATACGGTCCGTAGAGATTTTTTATACGGTTTGGTTATATGTTTGGCCGTATAATGTGAGTGGTCAATCCGAACTCGTTCCCGTCGACTCGTTTGATCTCCAATCCTTATGGAACCTTCTTGACACTTGTTTATCACCGCATTACCAATCTAAGGGACATTATAACTCTTCTCTAAAGCATCATTAAATCATGACTAACTCGTTACTCGTGAATTCCTTTCCGTTACACATCATATGCCTTGCCTTCGCTTGGCAACTTTCTCGTCTAACATCGAATGTCTTTGAAATCTTACTTAAGGTCATCAAATGTCATTCCTTACTTATTTAAATACCATATACATCGTGCTCTTCGTTAGTCTATTCACTGTGTATCAACGGAAAATTTTTCAAGGTGTAACATTCTTCCCCCCTTAAGAATATTCGTCCTCGAATGTTAAGTCCTCGGGGATTTTATAAAAATTTCGCCAGAGTTTCCGAAATGTAATATGGCACTACCATCCCGTCACAAATTAGGACCCATAATAACAATACCTAATTAGGCCACATATAGATTACGACAATAGAATTTGGCCACACATGACCCAAATGCATAAAAAAGAAAACATACATACCTGGTGATCTTGATGTCTCATCTTGGCCCTCTCCCGGGGGCTGAAATAAGTGCGGGTATTTGGATTTCATGATTTCTTCCGCTTCCCATGTCATTTCTTCTCGATTATTGTTTCTCCATAAAACTTTAACTGAGGCCACTTCTTTGTTTCTAAGCCTTCGTACTTGCCTATCTAATATGGCAATGGGTATCTCTTCATAAATGGGATTTTTTGTCACTTGAACATCACTTAACGGGAACGATCCTAGTAGGATCTCCAACACATTTACAAACATCGAGACATGGAAAAGCTTGGGTGAATCGACTCCAAATCGGGGAGGTAGATCTAATTCGTAAGCCACTTTTCCTACCTTGCGCACAATTTCATAAGGCCCAATGTCTCGGGACTAAGCTTCCTTTTTTTCCAAATCTCATAACGCCTTCATTGGCGACACTTTCAAGAATACCCAATCTTTAACTTGGAACTCTAAGTCCCCGACGATTATAACCTTAGGACTTTTGACGACTTTGGGCCGCTAATAGCCGATCTTGTATGAGCTTAACTTCTCTATGAAGCTTCGGACCAAGTCTGGCCCTATCAATTTAGTCTCTCCTAGCTCGAACCACCCAATTGGGGATCTACACTTTTGACCATATAAAGCCTCATACGGTGCCATTTGGATGCTAGAATGATAACTACTATTGTAAGCAAACTCAATGAGGGGTAAGTGATCATCCCAATTACCTCCAAAATCTAACATGCATGCCCGTAACATATCCTCAAGATTTTTGGTACGTTTTTTTTGTTTTTTTTTCCGTGGATAAAATGTGTGTGCTAAGGCTCACATGAGTCCCTAAACCCTCTTGGAAGGACTTCCAAAAATTAGCCGTAAACTGAGTCTGATACGATTCAACCTAAGAAAACTCTAAGAATAACAAAAGAACAAGAAAATCAAAATAAAGGAAAACAAAGATAGATGAAGAATTGGGGATTAAGGAGAATAGAGGATAGATACTTGACCCAAGAGCAAGAAATCTATGGACAAGAAAGGGTATATTAAACCCTAACCCTTCCAATCGGATTTACAAACCCTAGAACCTAAGTAATTCGAATCAACAAACGACTCAAATGAATCCACAAATGATAACATTGAATTCGATGGAATTAAGCAATTCACTTCACAACTAGGAAGCAACATTTGGTTAACCAACCAAACAATCTATAGTAATCTAAAGCTATCAACTACAATCTCTCATAAGAGTTTCTTCATTCAACATAATCTAAATATGAAAATAACCTAAGTCTAGTATTTATACTAAGAGACTTAAGAGCTAGGCTAGTTATTACAAGAATGCCATTAATAAAGCAAGGGCCTTGTTTGGCTAGTTGGATGTTGGCTTGAAATCCGGAAAAGGCTCCTCTTGCACATATAGCCATCATCCAATCCTGAAGCTTGCAATTGTGACCTTTTTGCATCTATGGCCCTTCTTTGCACGACTAGCCACATTTGCATTTATGTCTCTTTGCGACTCTAGCCACTTTGAGTGTTGGCCTTTTTTCTTGTAGCTTCTTCTTTCATTCCCCTCCAAGTTACTTTCCATACATCATAGGCCTTCTTATGGGGCTTTTGTGCCTCTCCATGGGTCTCCAATGCTCCTTTGGTCATCCTGCTAGCTTGAATGGATTGGAGTCCCATGCCTTGGTCTTCAATGTGAGCCTTCAAGCGAGGTATGCCTAGTAGGGTCATATCATCCTCCCCTTCTTGAAAAGGATTCGTCCTCGAATCCAAACCTTGAAAAAGCCAAAGGAAGATGGAAGACAACATACTCCTCAAAGATTGAGGGTTAGCACACACAATAATAACCACATAATCATGCCAAGGATGAACAAATTTGTGGTACAACCACACATCAATAGTAATCATGCATAGAGAGTGCATACATGGGATTTCAACAAGGTGAATTTCCCAAAATTCAAGAAATAACTCACTCCCCAATCAAGTTCTACCTTTATTTTGACTAAGTGTAAGATGTAAAGTAAGGTCATTCCAACCCTCTACACTAGTCTTCTCAAACAATGGTTTCACTATCAAGACATAACAAGAGGACACTACACCAGGGTCATAAACAAAGATATGCCTCAGGTTATGGTCTACACATCTCACTTGAAAACCCATCATAAACTTAAGTGTCACACCCTGATCTTATTAGGGTGTGATGGGCACCCGACCCTTACTTAGGGCCGAGCGAACCCTCAGACTCTTACTGCATACAGAATCACGCCAAACTTTTTGAACCAAATGAGATAAAATACATAGCAAGATTTTTCAGAAATTTTCTTTCTCGTAGCCCTCAAATCGAACAAATTTATAATCATACAAAATTCAATACATAACACGGACCGACATATCTACTGACGAAGCTTAACCGACAACTAATACCCACCGTAAAGTCTCTAACATACATCCGAAATCATAACAAACAAACTCGAGCCCTCACGGAGAATGGAGCTTGCTATCTCGCTGGAACACCTTCCCTATCCGGGAGTACCCGCGTGGCATGAGACGCGTACCCCCTCGAAGACAAGGGGTCGTACAAAAAATGTCTCTAAGGCACATGTAACGTAACCAACCGAAACAAACAGACTAAAAAAATAAGTACATTAGTCAAAATACCCGACGCTTAAACAAAACATCGTTATATCGAAGGAGTATGAAGGTAAGTGAGTCAACCCGAGTACTAAAATGCTTATTTTTACAATTACCAATCGTACGTCCGAAGAACATGATCTATAATAACACGAGGTCATGTATCGAACGAAATACCGAATAATACTCGGATGTCGTCGGATATCGACGAAATACGTAACGTACGTAATGCCCAAATGATATCATGTAGCGGGAAATACGACGACAAAATGTACAAGCACGTAATGCTCGGATGATGTCATATGTCACATACGCGTCAACGTATCCCGCCCTCCGTGAGGGACTCGGTGGATAGACTCATCAATGCATATAAAAATTATAGATCACATATGCGTATAACGGGTCCCGACTAAACTCGGTGAATATGATCATGTAACCGAATCATATGTCATATATGCAAATAACGTGTCCCGCCCCTTGTTAGTGGACTCGCAAGAATATGGAACTATGCATGTCGAATCATGTACCAAGTATACATAACGTGTCCCGCCCTCTACTGACGGTGAATAATCATCACGTGCCATCCGGCCGCCATCCCCACACCATATATCCGATGACGTGAGTACGAGGGACTCGGTGAATAATGCGCAGAAGTGCGCACGAGTCGGTCCGGGACTCAGTGAATCATACCGTGAAATGCTTATTTTTGAAAGACAATCGAGTCGCCGAAAAGAGTCGTGAGAAACCATATGCACACAAATTCAGACTCGATAGATAGGTGCCACCGACATTCGAAGGCTAAAAAAAATGAGTTTCGGGTTCTTCCGAGTTAGATGTATGAGCACGTCGGATCGTTTAAGCGATCCGAGATCGTACATGAAGAACATTAAGTCTTATAGAGCATACTCATATTAGAATACCTGGGACGTACGATTCATATCCGAATACACATGCATTACTTATATGGACGCTCACTTGAGTACTCATATCGGAGTTATCATATCAGAATGCTTACACCAAAATACTTCGATAAGAATACCTATGTCAGAACACATATATATCAGAATATTTATTTTTGAATACTTATATCAGAGTACTTATATCAGAATATTTACATCGGAATGCTTATATCAAAATATTTAAATCAGATCATTCGTACCGAAGCATTTATATCAGAATAGTCGAACCAGAATGCTCATATCTGAGTTACCAGACACTTATATCAAATTCGGAAAAATAGTCAAAGGTTTCCTTAGTTATCTTACGGAAATGAGGCAAATAGAACAATACAATTAAACCTCGGGTATTGTGGGCCCACCTCGGGTCAAGTCGGGTAACGAACATAAAAACGTGGTCATTATGTGCCATTGGATCATCCTCGAAGATTTCAAGGCATTCCGCTTTCATTTTCAAAAGTTACGGATGCGTTTGAACATTTCTTTACAAAAAGCGTAAGTTATTTAGTTCAATTCTACCGAATGAAAAAGGGATAAATATAAGCTCGGATTTCTAATAGAGTCATCCCCGAGGCTCAAATCATAGCCTATCACATCTAGGACATGCCAAGGGAAAGAAAGGGTAAGCCTTACATACCTTTTCCGCTGCTTACGCTTCTCCAAATTCAAATCCCGTTTCCTCCAAAATCTACAATTGGTCACATTTACCAAATATTAATCATAGAGCTTTAAGAATTTAAGCTTAACCAACACTTGTCTTAATCTTTCGAATAAATTCACTCATATTCTGCCGAAATTTCGGCAGCATTTCCCCTGTAAATGCACCATCCCCGAGATTCTATCTCGGCCAACTACGTGTAAAAATCCGAGAATGGGACTCAACAACGACAATACCAACAATTATTCCAACAATACTTACAATATCCATAATGATCCCATACCACCCGAATCCTCCAATTTCCAGCAAGAATATCACCAACACATTTTTATCTTCCAAATTCATAACTTCCTCAACAATACACACATTAGCAACATTATACTCATAAATAGAGAAACGACACTAACATTATATTCGCTTCCAAATCAGCCCATAACAATTCCAACATCAATTTAAGTTATCAAATTTCCATTTCCATCACAAATTACATAACCATATCAATTAACATACTATATAAAAGTTGTTCCATCATCTCTACACATAACACACACACACGGCCCCATGTCCAACATCACCACTTCAACCAAAATCATCAAGCTTTCATTTCCAACATAAAGAGTTCATAACAACCACAACTAGAGCATGACATGAAATTGATTCGTTTGCTTATACCACATCTAGATGCACACGTACACACATGCATACATACCAATACCATGCAAACTTCCATATTTTCATGAATTCTATCCATTCCTACTTACAACAACATAAACAAACCTTTCATAACATATATAGGATGACATCTTACCTTTTCCTTCAACTTTCTTCACGTAAACGAACGACTTATCTTCCGAAACGATTTCGCCACGTTGTAGAGAACCCTTGAATTAGTGGAAATACTAGGAGAAACAAATTTTTGGATCACAATTCTTGGTCTCCTTTTTCTCCTCCCTTTGGCCGAATAGGCCATACTTGTTTCCTCTCCATCTTCTTGTTTTTCTTTTCTCCAAATTTCTTGAATCTTCTTAAGGCAAAAATGAAACATGTGATGTATTAATATTCTTGATTTTCAACTCCCCATGTGGGGCCCACCTTTGGCCGGCCACATGGTGCCCTTTCTTTCTTTTTTTTTTTTTCTTTTTTGCATGGCTACTATGGCCCTTTGGAACCTTCATGATTCTTAGGTGAAATTCCCGTTTTGCTCCTCGACTTTCCTCAATATTACCATTTTGCCCCTAGCCTTCCACGTTATTTCCTTTGGCCATTTTGCAAATTTCTCTTTTTACCCTTGGCCTTTCTCAATATTTCCATACCACCAATGCTCATAAATAATATTCCTAACAACTCGTACATTAAAATAATTCTTGAAAATGATCTTGTCCTTAACTTGCCACGACTTTCTCGAATTATCCGAACGTATGAAATACGGGATATAACATTAAGCAACAACATACAAAGGGTTTTATAAGCAAAGAGGTCATAAGGAAAGGTATCACACAAGAGATGGTTAGCAATTTGAAGCCAAGTTTTACCCTTCTTTTCAGGATAATCCCTTTTAGAAATCAAGTCGAAATCCCTTAACAGGAGGTTTTTCTCACTAAGAAATGGATCATCATACCATAGTGGAATTTTGGTGACTTTCTGATTCCAAAGAATGGATTCATTTTCAACATCACAAAACACAAGGTTATGCATTTCACAATCATCCACTATATCATTATCAAGCAAATTACCATCCTTGAAGAGAGTATGCCTAATCACAAGATCACATCCAAAATAAGCAAGTTCACTCTCAAAAGGATCAATATCAACACAAGTGCTACCACTAGATGGACACAATTTACTCTTTGCAAGAAGAAAGTCAATATAGTCACAAAAGGATCAACTAGTGTGTAAGCACTTTTCACCAAGACATCATCAATTAACAAAGGGTCACTAATTCCCACATAAGGCAAAACTGGACCTCTACTCAATTGTTCATCAAGCACAAAGTGATCCATATTTGCTAAAGTAGAAGGGTTAGCTTTGTTGCCTCTTTGTTGAAGCACATCACCTTTGTCAATTTGGTCAAGTTCCTTGTATTGACCTCTCTCTTGGGAAGAGGGTAGCACCACTTCATCCTCCAAAGGAACTTGGAAACTCGGGTCTATGTCCTCTTTGGGGTTATCTTCCACATAAGTACTCATAAAAGGAACAAGACAACTAGAAGAAATAGAAAGGTTAGAGGGGTTAGCTTGACTTGGCACCAAGTCCTTCTCTTCACCACACCTTTCCTCTCCTCCTAACATTCCTCTAGCGACCATACACTTCTTACTCTTCTCCTGGGTCGAACCTTGTCCTCCTTGAGCAACTAAGGTCTCCTTTTCACTCACAACCATTTCCTCCTTTTTCATCTTTTCACGTAACTCCTTCATGGCTCTATAGTCTTCACGGACTTCATGAGGAGTCAATGGAGCAAGTACATACTTTTTACCCTTGACCACAAAAGAATACTTGTTGGTCCGCCCACTATGTTGAGCATCCACATCAAATTGCCAAGGTCTTCCAAGCAAAATATGGCACGCTTGCATTGGCACCACATCACATAAGATTTCATCCTCATATCTCCCAATGCTCAATTTGATAATTGCTTGCTTGGTCAACCGCATTTCTCCACTTTCATTGAAGCATTGAAGCTTGTAGGGGCTAGGGTGTTTTCTTGTGGGGAATTTCATACTTTCAACCAAGAATTGGCTAACCGCATTAGTGCAACTCCCACCATCAACGATCAAGGAACAATCTTGTCCAAAATCTTACACCTAGCATGAAACAAGTTCTCCTGTTGGTCACTCTCTTCCCTAGCTAGAGCCCCCACGGCTCTTCTAGCCACAATAGCATGATTCAAGGCTTCTTCATACCTTATCTCAACCTCTTCATCGGAATCACCCTCACACTCACTTCTTTCTCCCTATTCTTCATGACCATCCCCTCCCTCATGTTCATCATCGGTTCGATACCCATCCCTCACTATGGTGATAGTCCTCCGGTTGGGACACTCACTCGCAATGTGCCCTCTCCCTTGGCACTTAAAGCATTGGATGGTAGAAGGTCGGTTATAGTTGGTGTTAGAATTGTTACCTCCTTTAGCCTTGTCAAGACCTTTGGCTTTGTAGTCAAATTTGGCTTGAGGTGCTTGAGTGTTGCTCTTGGGCTTATCCCAAGTGGAAGTTTTCCACTTTTCTTTGCCTTTGTTCCAAGTTGAAGATGATTTGCTTTTGTCTTTGTAGGACCTCTCTTCTTTTAGATCCACCTCAACCTTGGATGTATCATGGAATGCCTCTTCAAGACTATTATAGGTTTTGAGCCTCATCGGTTTAGAGATGTCTCGATTCAAGTTGGCTACAAACCTTATAATAGTGTACTCTTCATGCTCTTCTATCTTGGACTTCATCCGCAAATCCTCAAACTCATCAAAGTATGCTTCTACACTTTTCAACCCTTGCATCAACATGCACAACCTTTTGAGTGCATCTTGGTGGTATGTGGGTGGAAGCCACCTTGTCTCCATGAGCTCAATCAAGTCGTTCCAAGTTGGGAGCTCACAGATGTGTTGTTGTGCTCTTTGTAACTTCTTGGATTCCCACCAAGTAGAAGCGTATCCCTTAAATTTAGTGAGCGCATACTTTGCCTTCAAGGCCTCTGATACATTGTTCGTGAGGAAGATGCGCTCACTTTGTAATTTCCATTCAAGGAACTCTTCCGGATTGCTACCTCCTTGGAACGTAGGAAGGTTCACCTTGATGGTGTTCAAATTTCGCTCATTATCTTGCCATCTTTCCCGGTCCTCATAACCTTGGGCCCTCCCTAAGTCTATATGACCTTGGAATCTAGGGTCATGGCTCGAAAACCTCTCAAAACCTTCTCTTCCTCTCCTCCCCCGATTATTCATTCCACCACGCCTCCCTCCTTGCCGGTTATCATCCCACCACCTTCCTTGTGGATAGTCACCATACTCCTCTTCATTCATGGGGTATTGGTAGTGGCGTTGGTATTGGTTTTAGTTAGGAAAGGGATCTTGTGTTTGGACATGGGGTGGAGCTTGGGGTGTTTGTTGTAAGGTTGCTTGAGGGATTGCCTCATTCGGGTTATGTTGGTAAACTTGGGGATAGGTTTGTCGATTGGTGTTTTGGAATGTGGAGTTTTGGGATGCGAAGTTGGTTGTTTGGGGTGGTGGAGCTCTTTGGGTGGAGGTGGTTGTGGTGTTGGGATTGCACAAGGCATGTGCTGGTCCCGAAGTAATGGTTGGAGTGGTATCTTGTGTTTTATCCCCATCACCTTCATTCCTAGAACGGGAACTGCCCATTCTACTCAAACCCTCCATTTGAACTTTCTCAATACTCACCATCCGTTCATCCATACCCTTCAACTTCCCATTCACACCATTCATCTCTCCTCTCATCTCTTCCATTCCCGCTTGCATGCCCGAGATTTGATTTACAATCATAGCCAATGAACTTGATATAGATGACATATCTACCACCTCTTGCGTCCTATCGCCTTGGTTAGACATGATGACCTGCAAAACTAGCAAACAAGATTAGCAATAAAAGCCTCACTTCACTCGTATTGAACTCTCAACCTTACCACACTCCGTGCTCTTTCGAAGTTGTTATGAATCGCTCGCCCAATCAAATTCACACGTTGCTTATCCTTTGTGGTGGGGTGGATTTTTGTCGAGATGAATGACGGACGACTCAAAGGAAAAAGGACAAGAGCCAATAAAGTTTCAACGAAATAAAACGAAGAAAATCTTGAAAGAAATTAGCACGAAAGAAATGCGGACACAAGAACTAGTAGACACAAGTAGGAACAACTACTAAATGGCCACTAGTTAAGAGACACTAGAAAATGGAATGCTAAACCGGAAAATAAATAAAATTTCAGGCCCGGGTAGGTGATAACTTGAAAATGAGGCCGTGAAGCCCTGAGTAATCTAAGGTATCAATTTGAAACAACTAAAAATTTTAAAATTCTATACTTTTTTTTTTTTTTTTTTTTTTTTGCTCCCTACCAAAGTATTAGGGACACAAGCAAACAAGCACTTCTAAGAAAATTTTGAAATTGGAATAACTTAGAAGTGATAGAAATCGAAGTTGAATCAAGAAACGAGCACCTTAGAATTGTTGCGGAAGATAGTGTATATCAGCTTTCACGACCAACTTACACGGGCCGTATAATACGTCCGTATTCGAAGGACGAAATGAACAGAATGTCTCCAAGTTATCTCCTATTTCACGACCAGGTTCACGGGTCGTATAAAATTGTACGGTCTGTATAATACGTCCGTACTTGAAGACCAAATTGTAACAGAAACTGTCCAAACCAGCTTCTATTCCAGGACCAAGTTTCACGGGTCGTATAAAATTGTACGATCCGTATAATACGGTCGTACTCGACGGATCAAATGTAACAGAAACTCTCCAAACCAGCTGTTGTACCATGACCAAGTTTCACGGGCCGTATATAATTGTACGGTCCGTATAACTTGATGACAACAGCTTTAGTGAAATTCGACTGTACCTCGTTTGGATCGGGAATTGTGTTAGATTTTCTGAATTTGCAGACTTCTTGGGACCCACTCAACCTTGTATTTACCTTTTTGGCTAGAAAAATAACTTTTCAACTTTTGACTTGGATTCCTTGGATCTAACTTTCCCTTTTTATCTTCTTCTTCACCAAGAATAAAGATGAACAATGAAGAACACTCAAAAATTCAATGTGGTCCAAATTAACTCGTTTATACCCCAATTTTTAGATCTAAGCTCCTTATCACTTAGACAATAAAGCCCAATACGAATCAAAGCTCAATTTCACCAAAATCAACTAAATCCACTTTGAGTTCTTCAAGCTTTGATGAACCTCTAATGGTGGAAACTTCAATTCTTACCCAAATGGCTTCAAATTTCGTTTCTAGATGTTTTTCACCACAACAAACTCAAATCTAACTTCAAAAACAACAAAATCAAATCACAAAATGATTTTCGAATTTTTTTGGGATTTTTGATTTTTTTGTTTTTTGATTTTCGAATTTGAGCCTAGGATTAGAAATTGTAGGAACAATCTCTTAGCCTATGCTCTGATACCAAATGATATGATTCAACCTAAGGAAACTGTAAGAATAACAAAAGAACAAGAAAATCAAAATAAAGGAAAACAAAGATAGATGAAGAATTGGGGAATAAGGAGAATAGAGGATAGATACTTGACCCAAGAGCATGAAATCTATGGACAAGAAAAGGTATATTAAACCCTAACCCTTTCAATCGGATTTACAAACCCTAGAACCTAAGTAATTTGAATCAACAAATGACTCAAATGAATCCACAAATGAGCAACATTGAATTCGATGGAATTAAGCAATTCACTTCATAACTAGGAAGCAACATTTGGTTAACCAACCAAACAATCTATAGTAATCTAAAGCTATCAACTACAATCTCTCCTAAGAGTTTCTTCATTCAACATAATCTAAATATGAAAATAACCTAAGTCTAGTATTTATACTAAGAGACTTAAGATCTAGGCTAGTTATTACAAGAATGTCATTAATAAAGCAAGGGCCTTGTTTGGCTAGTTGGATGTTGGCTTGAAATCCGAAAAAGGCTCCTCTTCCACATATAGCCATCATCCCATCCTCAAGCTTGAAATTGTAACCCTTTTGCATCTATGGCCCTTCTTTGCACGTCTAGCCACATTTGCATTTATGTCCCTTTGCGACTCTAGCCACTTTGAGTGTTGGCCTTCTTTCTTGTAACTTCTTCTTTCATTCCCCTCCAAGCTACTTTCCATACTTCATAGGCCTTCTTATAGGGCTTTTGTGCCTCTCCATGGGTCTCCAATGCTCCTTAGGTCATCCTGCTAGCTTGAATGGATTGGAGTCCCATGCCTTGGTCTTCAATGTGAGCCTTCAAGCGAGGTGTGCCTAGTAGGGTCATATCAGAGTCCCTCTATCTGAGATAATAGACACTGGAACCCCATGAAGTCGCACTATCTCTTTCACATAAGGCTTTGCATAATCTTCGGCTACATATGTCGTTCTGACCGGTAAGAAATGAGCGGACTTCATGAGTCTATCCACAATTACCCATATGGAATCATACTTACGTCGAGAACGAGGTAAGCCTGTAATGAAGTCCATGTTAATTACTTCCCACTTCCAAGTTGGGATTTCTATAGTTTGCAACAATTCGCCTGGCTTTTGGTGCTCGATTTTCACTTGTTGACAATTGGGACATTGAGCTACGAATTCTGCTATATCTTTCTTCATCCCATTCCACCAATAGACAGACTTAAGATCATGATACATTTTCGTTTCTCCGGGGTGGATAGAATAACGGGAACAATGAGCTTCTCTCAATATTTGGTGGCGTAAACCTGCCACATTAGGAACACATAATCTGCCTCGACATCAGAGAACTCCGTCTCCTGCAACCTCATCTTGGCCCTCTTCCGGGGCTAAAATAAGTGCGGGTATTTGGATTTCATAATTTCTTCCGCTTCCCATGTCATTTCTTCTCGGTTATTGTTTCTCCACAATATCTTAACTGAGGCCACTTCTTTATTTCTAAGCCTCTGTACTTGCCTATCTAATATGGCAATGGGTATTTCTTCATAAGTTAACTTTTTCGTCACTTGGACATCATTTGCTGGGACGATCCTAGTAGGATCTCCAACACATTTACGAAGCATCGAGACATGAAAAACTGGATGAACTGACTCCAAATCAGGAGGTAGATCTAATTTATAAGCCACTTTGCCTACCTTGCGCACAATTTCATAGGGCCCAATGTACCGGGGACTTAACTTCCCCTTTTTGCCAAATCTTATAACGCTCTTCATTGGCGACACTTTCAAGAATACCCAATCTTTAACTTGGAACTCTAAGTCCCTTCGGCGATTATCCGCATAGGACTTTTGACGACTTTGGGCTGCTAGTAACCGATCTTGTATGAGCTTAACTTTCTCTATGGCTTGTTGGACCAAGTCTGGCCCTATCAATCTAGCCTCTCCTACTTCAAACCACCCAATTGGAGATCTTTACTTTCGCCCATATAAAGCCTCATACGGTGCCATTTGAATGCTAGAATGATAACTATTATTGTAAGCAAACTCAATGAGTGGCAAGTGATCATCCCAATTACCTCCAAAATCTAACATACATGCCCGTAACATATCTTCAAGGGTCTGAATGGTACGTTCAGCTTGTCCATCAGTCTGTGGCTGAAATGCCGTGCTAAGTCTCACATGAGTCCCTAAACCCTCTTGTAAGGACTTTCAAAAATTAGCCGTAAACTGAGTTCCTCTGTCTGAGATAATAGATATTGGAACACCATAAAGTCGCAATATCTCTTTAACATAGAGCTTTGCAAAATCTTCTACTACATATGTCGTTCTGACTGGTAAGAAATGAGTTGACTTCGTGAGTCTATCCACAATCTCCCATATGGAATCATGCTTACGTCGAGAACGGGGTAACCCTGTAATGAAGTCCATGTTAATTACTTCCCACTTCCAAGTTGGGATTTCTGTAGCTTGCACCAATCCGCCCGGCTTTTGGTGCTCGATTTTCACTTGTTAACAATTGGGACATTGAGCTACAAATCTTGCTATATCTTTCCTCATCCCATTCCACCAATATATAGACTTAAGATCATGGTATATTTTCGTTGCTCCAGGGTGGATAGAATAACGAGAATAATGAGCTTCTCTCAATATTCGGTGGCGTAAACCTGCCACATTAGGAACACATAATCTGCCTCGACATCGGAGAACTCCGTCTCCTGCAATCTCAAATGATGACTCCTCTTTCTAAGGGAGTGTATCTCTGTAATGCATTAGCATATGATCTTCGTATTGTTGCTCTTTCACTTCCACTACTAGCGACGAGACTGCTGAATTCTGAATGGTAGTTCCCCTGCTACCTGAGTCCACTACTCGGACTCCTAGACTAGCTAACCGCTGGAGCTCACGAGCCATTTCTCTTTTCTCCGGCCGTACATCACACATACTTCCCATGGACCGTGGCTAAGAGCGTCGCACCACAATATTTGCCTTTCCGGGGTGATATAGAATGTCAACATCATAATCTTTTAGCAACTCCAACCATCGTCGTTGCCGCAAATTCAACTCTTTCTGCTTAAAGATATACTGAAGGCTCTTATGATCTGTGTAAATATCTACATGGACACCATAAAAATAATGTCTCCACATCTTTAATGCATGAATCACCGCAGCCAATTCAAGGTCATGGGTTGGATGATTCTTTTCATGTTTCCGTAATTGCCTTGAAGCATACGCAATCACCTTGCCATGTTGCATCAATACACAGCCTAGCCCAATACCTGAAGCATCGCAATAAACAACATAACCTTCCAATCCCTCTGGAAGTGTTAGGACCGGTGCCGAAGTCAATCTATCTTTTAGCTCTTGGAAGCTACGTTCACAAGCATCTGTCCATTGAAACTTTGCTGATTTCTGGGTCAGCTTTGTGAGTGGTGCTGAAATAGAAGAAAAACCCTCAACAAATCTCATGTAATATCCTGCTAAGCCCAAAAAGCTACGAACCTCCGTAGGAGTTGTGGGCCTTGGCCAAGTCTTCACGGCCTCAATCTTTTGGCCATCTACCCGAATACCATCGGTTGAAACAATGTGCCCCAGAAATGTCACTGAGTTCAACCAAAACTCACACTTAGAAAATTTTGCAAACAACTCCCGAGTTTGAAGAAATCTAAGGACAGTACGCAAATGATCCGCATGTTCTGCCTCGGATCTAGAATACACCAAGATATCGTCGATGAATACAATCACAAACAAATCTAGGAAGGGCCTGAACACATCGTTCATCAAATCCATGAAAACTGCCGGTGCATTAGTTAGCCCAAATGACATTACCCGGAACTCAAAATGGCCATATCTTGTTCTGAAGGCTGTTTTAGGGATATCTTTCTCCCTAACTCTCACTTGATGATACCCGGATCTCAAATCTATCTTTGAAAACCATCTGACACCTTGTAATTGATCAAACAAGTCATCAATCCTCGGAAGAGGATACTTATTCTTAATCGTCACCTTATTTAATTGCTGATAGTCAATGCACATTCTCAAGGAGCCATCTTTCTTTCTGACAAATGATACGGGTGCTCCCCACGGGGATGAACTAGGCCTAATAAAGCCTTTCTCAAGCAAGTCTTTTAATTGCTCCTTCAACTCTTTCAATTCTACGGGAGCCATTCTATAAGGAGGAATAGATATAGGCTTAGTGTCTGGCAACATATCAATAGCAAAATCAATCTCCCGCTCGGGAGGGAGGCCTGGAAGCTCTTCCGGGAATACATCCGGAAATTCATTTACTACGGGAACTGACTGAAGAGTCGGCAGTTCAGCTTCTACATCTTGAACCCGAACTAGATGATAAATGCAACCTTTATTGATCATTTTCCTTGCCTTTGGATAGGAAATAAACCTACCCTTTGGTGACACAGTATTTCCCTTCCATTCTAAAACTGGTTCTCCCGGAAATTGGAAGCGAACCATTTTCATTCTACAATCAAGACATAGCAAGAAGCCAACCAATCCATGCCCATAATAACATCAAAATCCACTATTTTTAACTCATACAAGTCAATCATAGTACGACGATCACAAATCACAATTACATAATTTCTATATACTCGGCTAGCTATTACCGATTCACCAACGGGTGTGGACACCTCAAAAGGTTTGATCGACTCCAGTTTGACTCTAAACCGACTCACAATATACAGAGTAACATATGAAAATGTGGAGCCTGGATCTATCAAAGCATATACATCTAGAGAAAATACCGATAATATACCTGTGACAACATCAGGAGAAGACTTAAGGTCTTGGCGTCCAGCCAAAGCATAAATATGGTGCTGAGGACCGCTAGAACTGGGGACTCTCCCCCTGCCTCTACCATGACGGACTGGCACATGTGAACCTGGCCCCATAGGGCATATAGAAGATGAAGATTCGGCTATCGACCCTGAAGGCTGGGTCCTACCTCTGCCACCAGTTGAGGGGCAATCACGCATAATATGACTTGGTCGATCACATGACTTGCAAAACTCTGAACCCAATCTGCACTGACCCCAATGTAACTTCCCACACTGGGAACATCGTGGTACGGGTGGCCTCGCCTGACCCGGATCACTTTTAAACTGAGATCTCGAAAAGCTCTGACTCGGCCCGGGATGAGTAGATCTATCAAATCTCTGGCCTGAAAACCGTGGAGGCGCACTAGTTATAGAATGGCCTGAATGCCTTGAAAACTGCTGTCGGTTCCCACCTCTATACTCACTCATCGGGCCCGAAAATCTAGCCCTCTTGTTATGCCCTCTATCATGCTCACGCTCACTTCTATGTTGTTGCAAGCTTTCTTCTAAATTTTGAGCATGGGCTTGAATGCGTAAAATATCCATATTTGTCACGACCCAACCTCGTAGGCCGTGACTAGTGCCCGAGTTGGACACTCGTGTACATACCTATTAACTATAATCAATTTGACACTAAACATAATACGGAAACTTATAAAAACAAACGTCATCTCAGAATTGTCACATGTATATATCAAGGCAACCTGTCTCCTGAGGAGTCACAACCATCAACTGATAACATGGAACGCAAGCCGACAAGGCTGTCATAATATGTGGGAACGCCCCAACTATATATACGCAAGCCGACAAGGCTGCCACTACATACAACATCCCAAACATATATATATATACGCAAGCCGACAAGGCTGCCACTACGAATGGGAACGTCCCAAAGTAAGTCATATTGACACAGCTAGACAACATCTATATACAACCCACACATATGTCTACAGACCTCTAAGAGTATCAACAGTAACATATGACGGGACAAGGCCCCGTTGTACCCCTGAATAAACATATACATATATCAGCAGATCTGTGCCAAAAGTCTAGGCTCCGGAACAACGAAGCACTCCAAGACAGCTGAGTAGAAGTCCTAAGCTGAAGGATCACCAAAGCGAGTATCTGTACCTGAGGGCATGAAATGCAGCCCCCCGAAGAAAGGGGGGTCAGTACGAGATATGTACTGAGTATATAAAGTATGAAATACAATAAGAAAGATCATAACTGAAGTAGGGATCCCAGGAGACAAGTATAATAGCCAAGAAACCACTGTACCTGTGACTTACGAATGAAATCATGCATATCATTATCATATACCGTACCCGGCCCATTATGGGACTCGGTGAATAAAGTCGTGTACACGTATACCGTACCCGGCCCATCATGGGACTCGATGCCATCATCATATCATCATATAGTGTACCCGGCCCTCTAGTGAGGGACTTGGTGGATAATGTAGTAAAATGTGCGTGATAACATACCCGGCCCAGGACTCGGTGAAAGATATCATGACAACATGCACGAGCAGAGTAGTGAGTAACCATATGCAACTAAATCATCATCTGAGACTCAATAGATAAGTAGGCTAACTAACTTCGAGTATCAAAGCGATAGTCATGTTACGTACTCTTTAAATATCACTATGAACTATATCAAATAGAGCCTCAGGAATCATAGACATGTATCAAGATAATGTGAAATAGCTTATGGAATCAGAGGCATTAGTCATCGTAGAGCCTTTAGGAATAGGAGCTTATACATCCGACTACTATCCGACATATAGAGGCTCGAGGGCGTAACTCAACTACTTTAAGAGTTTTAACATCAAGAAGTGAATAAGAATCATGAATCACACTCGGAACTTATGAATGGAATTACCCCAAAGCTCATTTCATACATCATTTATATCTAAGACATGCCAAAAGAAAGAAGGGATAGCTTTACATACCTTTAGCGCTTATTCGCAACACAACACGTATACGCTGCCCAATAGTGTCTCAACCTATATTAAGACGTCAAAATTATGGTTAAGCTACGGAAGGTTCAAAACGTATTCCAACGTTAGAAACTCCTTTGTAGATAATTAGACGACGTTTTCCTTCTATCCAAACCAACTACATAACAACCAAGCCAACATCAATAACCACACGTTCAAGTACTAATCCGAGACTATTCAAGACAAGACTCGAGAACACTCCGGACAGCCCGCACAACATTCAAAACAGCCCACCTTCACAACATTCGATAACAATCCGCATACGATTACTACATATTCAAGTTACTCTTAATGATCCACAGTCGTAACATTTTCATCGAAACAACCCTACAACAGCCCAACCAACATACAACACAACGTATAATCTTAACTATCATTAATCTTCCAAGCTCAACAAGAACAACAACAACATATCAAAACAGCCCCTAACTAACAACGTAAAGAGATGCCCGATAATCTCACGAACACCTACGAACATGCCAAACGAACCATCTACGTTCATTATACATTACTTAATACATTCTTTCCATCCAAGTTCATGAACTATACCAGCAACCACACGTTAACAACATCACCATCCTTATATGCAAGAAAATTACATTAACATCATATCAACTTCTACAACAACCCACAAACAAATTTAACTACAACTTTAACCATTAAATTCCTTCATTCTTATCACATAATCCATGAAAACAACAACCAAAACATTAATTAAAATCAATTCACCATTTCTTTGCAAACAGTCCCCTACGGCTTCAACAATGATTCAACACCAACACACATAATTCCATGTACTCAATTCATATCTACCAACATTATACACGTCTAAACCATCTCTAAATCACATAGAAAAGATTAAATCTTACCTCAATAAACTTAGCTCCTTAATTTGCTGAAATTAGTGAATTCAATTATAAACATCCTTGCTGCCTCCAATTATCAATTCCATGTTGTTAACCACCTTCAATTAGTTGAAATACCTTAGAAAATAATTTTTTTTTGGCATCAATTTCATGAGCTTAAACTTGCTCAGCCATGGTCGTAGCTGCCATGGCTTGGACTCCCTCTCTCTCTCTCTCTCTTTCTAAGTTCACAATTTGGAAGATGAACAAATGAATTAGATTAGTCATCAACTTCCCTTTTATATGCTGCACATGATGGTGACACATGTCCAGCCCTTGACATGTGTCCCATTAACATCCAAGGGCCAATCAGATTTTGCCACATTTTTGTGGGGCCCACTTAGTGGTCTAATTAACTTAATTAATCATAATTAATCACTAATCCCCACTTAATAATCTAATCATGGTAAATTAATCCCAAATCTCCACTAATATTTCCACTAGTTATAATTAATAAGCAATTCGTGCATTAATAAAAAAAAATCGGGGATTAAAAGTCCTTGTCTCATATCCAAAAATAATCTTGTCCTTGGACTTATGTCGATTAGCTTACGAATAATCCGTCGTATAAAAATACGGGATATAACATCCTTCCCCCCTTTAGAACATTCGTCCTCGAATGTTAAACTAGTCTCACAAGGTCTTATAAAGATTTCGGGGGAGTCTCTTTTATTACGAGAACATATAGTATTATCTACCAATCAATATAATCAAGTGAGGAGTTTAGATTACCTGTAGGCAAGGGGAACAAGTAAGGATACTTATTCTTCATCTCCTCTTCGGCTTCCCAGATCATCTCTTCCCGATTATTATTTCGTCACAATACTTTGACGGAGCCACATCTTTAGTACGCAACTTTCTCACTTGACGATTCAAGTATAGCTATAGGGTTCTTCTCATACTCTAGAAGGGTCACCAATACATTTGCGAAGCATCGCCACGTGAAAGACTGGATGTACTGTTTCCAAATTAAATGGTAGGTTCAACTCATAGGCAACCTTGCCTACCCTACGAATAATCTGATAAGGCCCAATGTACCTCGGGCTAAGTTTCCCTTTCTTGTCGAATCTCATTACACCCTTCATGGGTGACACCTTCAAGAATACCCAATCACCAATCTGAAACTCTAAGTGTCGACGTCGATTATCTGCATACGACTTCTATCGACTCTGGGCTGCTAATAACCTTTCCTGAATAAGCTTCACTTTATCAACAGCTTGCTGAATCATATTTGAGCCGATTAACTTAGTCTCCCCAACATCGAACCAACCAATAGGTGACCTGTACTTCTTGCCATACAAAGCTTCATACGGTGCCATCTGGATACTAGAATGGTAGCTATTATTATAAGCAAACTCAATAAGTGGCAAATGATCGTCCCAACTACCTCTGAAGTCAATAACACAGGCCCGCAACATATCTTCTAGCGTCTGAATAGTACGCTCGGCCTGTCCGTCAGTCTGAGGGTGAAATGCTGTGCTAAGACTCACTCGTGTCCCCAATCCTTTCTGGAATGGTCTCCAGAAGTTAGCTGTAAACTGAGATCCTCTATCCGGTATAATAGATGTGGGAACCTTATGAAGTCTCACTATCTCCTTGATATATAACCTTGCATAGTCCTTAGCTGAATAAGTAGTCCTGATTGGGAGAAAATGGGCTGATTTTGTCAGCCTATCCACAATAATCCATATAGAGTCATACTTCCGTGGAGTGCAAAGTAAGTCTGTAATGAAGTCCATATTTTGGAATCTTCAGCCTCATGTATTACTTCTCGACTTCTTTAAAAGGCTTTAATTGTCACTCTACTTTTTTTTAAGCTCTTGATCTCAATCCTTAAAATTGGCTATCGAGTAGCGCTGGAGTTCCCTCATATAACGACTTTACATAGCTGCTCTGTGCTCTGTCTATCATTAACTGGTATACTCTGAAAGATTTTTTTTTTATTTGACATACAAATTCACTACCTTCTAGTAACCAGCTAGTTCTGATCGTCTCACTTAAACCATTCTATAATTCCCTTAATCCAACTTGTACTACTCTAGGCACATTATCTCGTGTCACTTCTTTATCTTTAATTCAACTCTCCTATTGCCCCTTTACTCAGATTTTGCTCTTAACTTTCCTGTCACACATTATGTTGCAATCTTTACGAGAATATGCGAAGATACTCAAATTAGCCCAAGAAATACCTTAGCGTCGTTTCACTAATCTTTATGCTTTACCTTGCCTTCTCCTCTCTTATCTTACAATCGGTATCGTGATAGATCTTTGGTCCAACCATGGCCATGTCCTATTTGCCCTCAGTAATAATTCTATCTAGGTAATTTGGCTTAAACCATCTTTGCATCTCTCTGTAATGTACCCAAAATATCATAACTGCATTGTCATTATTGAATCCTTACTCCTCTTATCAAGTACTCACTCACTTGGTCTTACGCTTAACATACAAATATTCGTAGGTTGCATAACTATTCTTGTACAATTTGTATAAGGTATATTCAATCTTAGACATAGTCTTTCCGTCTCCTGGTTCATTCTGCTTTACATATCTCATTCATACTAAAACTCGCTCGTCCTATTTTGTCATACTTCTTTCCCTTCCTTTATTCACTCTTTGATTTTCTCATTTCCTACCATAGGAGATTTTCTATTCCTTCTCCTTTGTTACTTATAAGTCGCAATATCATTAGCGAACAACTCTATAGCCAACATCTTGGCCTTTAATCCAGTATAGCATCGCTATCCTTTATAATATCTCTTAAGTTATTCGATACCATTCTCTTGTCATACTCTTTCTTTTTATACACACCCACTTTCTAACGTCATGTCATTCAAGGTCTCTACAAAAACTTCTTAACACTGCCTCAAATACCATCCTGACTTCTATCCATTTATTGCTGGCTTTCAGATCTTACTAACTTGTTTCAGCAAGGGATCTCATTTGAAGTTTAAGCATCCATATCAAATATATTGCAGTGTCAATTGTTTCCATCTCACCCTTGCATTTCTCTCACCCGCTTCCCCCCTTAAGGGTGTACTTATACCATTATCCGTTTATACTTTGCTCTATGTCCCTATTTCCAATCTCAAATTCATCCAATCTCTTTTTCCAATCCACTTGGTACTGTACCATATCCATATCTTTCTTTATAATTTATAACTTGATTATCCACGTACGAAACCTTGACTAAATCACGAAGCGACGAGAACCTTTCCATATATAGTGCAAAATTTCATCTGATAATCTGTACTCGAGTAATGCGACCAATGTAACAACTCATCCAAGGCCACATTCCACTCATTCCAATCAATAGTTAATTAGTACTTGTAGTCGTTCCAATCTCAATTAGGCAGCACTTATATTCCGACGATAAGTGTCCAAAGTCCTCTTTGAAATATTATCTTTATCCCAACCTATATCATCTGTTTCCTTTAATAAATTTCCAATACATCATTTTTTTCAAGCCTACAACCCTTGTCCTTTAAGGATTCCACTATTTTCGAGGTGAAGTCGTGTGCACGCAGTACCCCTTTATGCCTTATGCCTTTTTACCCTTATTGTGTACCCAACACTGGCTTCTAACTTACTCAAAACATATCAAGTTCGTTTTAATAATGGTCTTATCTTATCACCATGTCGTCGTACTACACCTTTAAGTTCATAACTATATATTCCCTTTCGTTCCATACTCGTACTCAATTAATTACGTCTATCTTGGGTGCTTCCGTTAGAATTCCCTTATCATTTCTCCCGTCTATGTCTATCTTTTATTCTGCACACGAGGAATCTTATGCTACCTTTGTATCATTCGGAACACATTACTTCCGCATAATCCTTTTTCTCATTTTCGAAACGTATTCCGTTCATCCATCTTTATTCGTATCGTACCAGTCATTTTCTAGCATTCATTCTATCTCGTTGCTCATCTTTCTATAACTTGGTCTTTCACAGTTCCGTCACTTTTAGTACTCGTATCCTCGGCTACACATGTCATGACCTATTACTACACTGTTATCTCGCTTTCTTCTTATTTCCTTCTTTCAGTTACTCTTTCTTTCCTTGTGCTCGCTATCATTTCCGTTATCATATAACCTTTATTCGAAACTTTCCCTACAGAACTTGATAAGTCTTTCTTATTTGTTCTATAGCTCGCTTTTCCGTTTCACACTTACCTTTATATTCTAGTCACACGGACCACGTCATATCTTTGGCCACTTTCTCACTAGGCTTTACTTATTTCCATAACGATCCTCATTATATTCACATTATATCCTGTTCGTATTCAATCCCATAGTGTAACACTTCTTAACCTTATTCACGATTCTTACTATGGGTTAATTACACTCGGTGGAGTAAGCGTACTTAACCTTTTACCCTTCCTAGTCAATCTTATCCTTAATATCTCACAAGCTGTCTTATTAATACATTCATATCCGTCACAATTCTTTTTCCTCTGTACTCTTGTCTTAATCACACTATTACTTCTTTTAACTATAAACTCGTCACAATTTATCCCTGCTTATCAATTCAGTCGGTGCCTTAATATATCACTCTATCAAGATCTACCAGTCTTTTCTAAATCATCTCTTAGTATCACAAGTCCTTTCCAAATTCTTTTTACCATATCAATATCGACCTCCTAATTACTATTACCATCAATTCAGCAATTAACTTATTCTTCGAGGTCAGCCGCACTCGCAACTCGGTCAAATCCTATCATTACTATTGGCATGACCTTTCAAGACATATTACAAACCTATATCTCATTCTCTTTTTATTTCTAGGAAAATTTTGGCAGAGTTTCCTCTATATTTCTTACTATCTCAAAACCTGCACGCAGGAAATACCAACAATGCCTCACATATATATATATATATATATATATATATATATATATATATATATATATATATATATATATATATATATATATATACATATCATATCACAGCCACACAGGGCTCCCAATATCAACAACGGTATGAAAATGATGAACTTACCTCGTATATTCAACTCAAACTGCACATGTTACATTTTCCTGTTTACTTTCCCTTTCGATCTTGAACTTTTACATTTCAATCGTACTTCAATACCTTACCCGACATATATCTTTCGTACCGTTGCTTACCTGCATACTTTGTAACTTTCAACATCATCAATCACTTTCTTCTATCGGTGTCGTTCTTCTGCAGCAATCAAGGTTAGTATAAGGAATCTCATTTCCTATGGCTCGGATCTATCGCACGATCTTAGATATGAAAGAAAGGTAACATCCTAAATGTCCTGTAGCTTCCTTTTTATAGATGTGGTGCACAACACACCGATAAACAAGACTCTACTAGACACGGTCTGTAGACACTCCGAGGATGAACTGCTCTGATACCACTTTTGTCACGACCCAACCCCGTAGGCCGTGACTAGTGCCCGTGTCATGACCCAACCCCGTAGGCCGTGACTAGTGCCCGAGCTGGGCACCCGCACACACCCATTAACCACAATCAACGTACAAACAGCTTACACATATACAAAGGTCAGATGTCGGACCATAGCTAGCATGACCGCATCTTATACAAACGGAAAGTGAAACGTCGCCCCAAAAGTCACAAATATATATACACACCGCTGTCAAAATGTATATATATATATCACACATAAGCCGGTAAGGCTATCATAGTATAGGGGGACATCCAAATCACAAATCACACGTATACAACCGAACAAAGGCGTACCCATAACCCACACATATGTCTACGTACCTCTAAGAATCATAACGAATCATATGACGGGACGGGGCCCCGCCGTACCCCGAATAAACATATACATATGTACAATAACGTATCTGGACCAAAGTATAGGCCGAACAACGGAGCGCTCCAAGACAACTGAACAGAAATCCTAAGCTGGTGGATCACCCATACAAGTATTTGTACCTACGCGGCATGAAATACAGCCCCCGAAGAAAGCGGGGTCGACGGAATATGTACCGAGTATGCAAAGCATGAAAAGCGAAGAATAGGATCATAATCAGAACACGAGGTACAGAAAGTAAATGCAATATCCAGAATACCAAAATGCTTACTCATTAAAAACATAAATCATGCATGGGGGCTCAGGAATATGGTCGCCCTCCCGTCGTTGGCGCCATAACACAGCATAACACCAGAAGATTTCATATCTCCGTAACCCGACAGATCTCCATAACACATCATAACGCCATAACACAGCATAACACCAAATATATGGTACCGGCCCTCTAGCGAGGGACTCGGTGAACCGTAACACAGCATAACACCGAAATATAACATAGTGCGCACGATAACATAACCGGCCCGGGACTCGGCGAAAGATGTAACAACCATATGCACGAACAGAGTCGTGAGCAACTATATGCAGTTTAAAACATTTTCAAAGACTCAATAAAATAATCAAAACGAACCATCATTTAAAAACCAAGACAATAGTTAAATCAAGTTTCCTCCGAATGTCGCTCGGGATCCCATCAAATGGGGCTTCAGGAATCATAGATACGTATTGACCACATGAAATAGCTTATGGAAATTAGGGACATAATCGTCATTACAGAATCGATAGAGAAGTAAGTAATCGGTACTCGAATGTTAAGACGATAGTCATGCTAAATCCTTTCAAGAGTCGTTAGCACTACACAAAGGAAAGTCTCGGGGCCCACGGATAAGTATCAAACCAATCCGAGCCCATCTATAAAAATTGGGGATATTTTTCATTATAGAATCTCCTACGAACGTTTCGAAACGATCCAAGCTCGTCTACGAAAGTTACGGTCGTTCGTAGTTACAGAATCCTTTAAAAACAACATCCTTTATGCAACATTTGAAATCCAACCAAACAAAAGACTTAAGAACCATAATT